>NC_086317.1:430770433-431017933 GCF_036172605.1 Pelobates fuscus | reverse complement strand
TCTGAAGCTTTTATACCATCTAAATATCTCAGGTGGGCATTGTTCCACCCAGGCCTGTTACACAGAGCGGTTTGTCTGCTCTGTAAATTTAAAGTATTTTTTTTTTTATCCAGCACTTTTTACTTATGGGCCTTCTCTTGTGTTTTTGTTTCATGTGACCTACACTGAAAATATCGTCAGAGGAATATCCTACATGTGGGGAGTTTAAATACCACTGTATGCTGTTTTAACTCAAGCTGGTTATAGCTCTCATATATGTGAGTTGGCACTTCTTATATATGTTGTCTGTGGCCATACCCCTTAAAGTTATTGCACCATTGGTCCCCTCTTTGTCTTCTCTTTTTCATATGCTGATGAGGATTTGACTCAAGACGTCTTGCGCATTTCTGAAGAAAATACCTGTGAACTAGAGACTTTATTTGCTTGTTTTTTCTAGTACCTTTTTGTCATTTTTATTCAATTTATTTTTTTGTTTTTTGGCACACCCTGTGTCTGCTGTTTTGTGTGCAAATGTTGCCTTTAATCACTCCGTTGTAGTGATTTCAGCTTAGGTAAGCATTCGTCCCGTTAACAGGTTTGGACAAAAATATATATTTTTTTTGTCTCTAATACAAGTGTCGACTTTAACAACCATGTTGTATATGAAGCGACCTTTTCTGTGGGCACAAATCAGGAGATCCCTGAACAAGTATCCAACTTGTCTATCACACTGTAAAATATGCCAATTGTCCAAAATTAGTTTTTGTATTTGTTTAGAAAGAATTGAAAAGGCACCTACGAAAGGGATTCTTGGTGGACTGCTCTTAGTAGTTGAGTGTATAAGGGAATCTCACCTTAGGTTATCTTTTTGTCTGGCCTCAGAGAGAAGTAGTGATAACAGTGGCTTTTAGATCACCCCATCTTCACATTTTTTAGAATTAAATACTAGAAATTTACAATGATTAAAGAATGCAAATTTATGTAAAGAAGAGCAATTATATTAAGTGATGCCATGAATTGCCTCTTGAGTCAAGAGCCCTTGCATTGATCTGCACAAACTATTCCTGCATTATGACACTTCTTTCTTTAAAAAAAATCTCATGTAGTCTGGGTCTTTGTGAAATAAATTCAATTTTATCTTTGCCATGAAACTGTGATTTCTTAAAGAAAAACTAAATGTATTTAATTTATTAAGCAGTGCAGTGGTCATTCCTTAATCCAAAACAGTACATAATATGCAATATATAACACAAATTTAAAAAAGAAAAAAGAAATAGTAGGGGCACTCCAGTGGCTAAAAGAACTTACAACAATACTTCTTGTACAGACGAAACCAACAGATGAAGCATCTACAAGCATTTTTAATCTATCCTAAAACCAGCTTGAGTTCTGAGCGGGGACCCACCGAAGGGCAGGTTATTTCAGCTGCTGTCCGTCCTCAGTGCACTCTTGTTTTTTGCTCTCCACAATTTTAAAGGGTAATCCAGACGTGGACCGTGCTCACGGTGCCTGGAGAGATATCAGCTATGCCTCACTGATGATGCCTAACAAGGTTGAAACGATCGTCTGGGGTTGCTGTGTCTCTCGTGCAGAGGGAACTTGCTGGCATTTCAGATCTGGACTGCCTGTATGGGTGGGACCAGTCTGATATGTTTCAGAGATGTTCTCTATGTAATGGCACAAGATGAGCTAAAACCAGCTTGAGATCTGAGCGGGAACCCACCAAAGGGCAAGCTATTTCAGCTGCTGCCTGTTCTCAGTATTCTCTTGCGGCTTTTTCTTTGCTCTCCACTATCCTAATTCTAGCCACCCCAGTATCCAATGTACTCACACTTGGATTTGTAATCTATCCTAATCTATCCTAATTCTAGCCACCCCAGTATCCAATGTACTTACACTTGGTTCTACCATCAGGGGAACTTTCTGAATATATTGGTATTTTGGAAATTATAGAATTATTTTACATACATCTACATAAAACCAACTGATTCAAACTCTTTACTTTATGCCTTGGGTTTTTAACAAAATAGACAGAAAACATCTATACTATAAGGCCAAACGTTACGAATTATATGCATCATTAGTATCAGATCCAGAATTGATGCCAGGCTTGAGATTATGACTATATTCTTAATGCCTTGCCTTCATGACCTTCAAATACTGAAAGCAGTGATTCTAACTATTGTTAATTTAAAAACTAAATTCAAGAATCATTGTAGGATGAAAAAAAAATCAATGCAAGATTAAAATGTGATGCAAACAAATGAAGAAGAAATCAGTGAGTTAGATGCAACGATTGACAAGAGTTATCAATAAATATGATAAAGAAATTAGTTCCTGCAGTAGTGGAAAACTAAACAAATACACAACAGGATATTTTGTTGCTATGGGTATGCCATGAGTAGGGAGCAATGGGTAGGGTGCCATGAGTAGGGAGCAATGGGTAGGGTGCCATGAGTAGGGAGCAATGGGTAGGGTGCCATGAGTAGGAAGCAATGGGTAGGGTGCCATGAGTAGGGAGCAATGGGTAGGGTGCCATGAGTAGGAAGCAATGGGTAGGGTGCCATGAGTAGGGAGCAATGGGTAGGGTGCCATGAGTAGGGAGCAATGGGTAGGGTGCCATGAGTAGGGAGCAATGGGTAGGGTGCCATGAGTAGGGAGCAATGGGTAGGTTGCTATGGGTAGGGTGCCATGAGTAGGGAGCAATGGGTAGGGTGCCATGAGTAGGGAGCAATGGGTAGGGTGCCATGAGTAGGGAGCAATGGGTAGGGTGCCATGAGTAGGTTGCAATGGGTAGGTTTCTATGGGTAGGGTGCCATGAGTAGGGAGCTATGGGTAGGTTGCTATGGGTAGGGTGCCATGAGTAGGGAGCTATGGGTAGGGTGCTATGGGTAGGGTGCCATGAATTAGGATCTATCGGTAGGTTGCTATGGGTTGCGTGCCATTAGTAGGGAGCAATGAGTAGGGTGCCATGAGTTGGAATCTATGGGTAGGGTGCCATGAGTAGGAAGCAATGGGTAAGTTGCTCTGGGTAAGGTGCTATGAGTTGGGATCTATGGGTAGGTTGCTATGGGTAGTGTGCCATGAGTAGGGAGCAATGGGTAGGGTGCAATGGGCAGGGTGCCATGAGTAGGGAGCAATGGGTAGGGTGCCATGAGTAGGGAGCAATGGGTAGGTTGCTATGGGTAGGGTGTCATGAGTAGGGAGCAATGGGTAGGTTGCTATGGGTAGGGTGTCATGAGTAGGGAGCAATGGGTAGGGTGCTATGGGCAGGTTAAACCCTTTAGAACTCTGCCTGAAAGATAGCAGATTAAAATATTCCACTGTATTCTATTTGTGGAAAATGGAAGATTACATCTATTTTAAAATATCTAATTAATACAAGCAAATATTAACAGCAAAAAAACAAAAATGGAGAAAATAAACAAAGTAAACACATGACTTGGGATTGAATTGAATTTAAATTGAAAAGAAAATGAATTTTAAATTAGTAATATAGAAATGCATGTAGCTACCCTACCTGTCTTGATGTCTTGAAATAGCCATTGCAAGCCATGTTTTAGTGTTTGCAGATTACACAAAACTCTGTAAAGTAATAAAATGTGAGCAGGACATTGCTTTGCTGCAGAATGATTTAGATAGATGGGGGGGACTGGCAGGGCCGGTGCAAGGATATTTGGGTACATAGGCGAAGATGAATTTTTCCGCCCCCCCCCTAAAATTAACATCTTCACCTATGTGCCTCCTAACCAGCCCCTCCCTCTTCCCCGTCCCTTAGTGTTCCTCTCCCCTCCCCCCTCTTTTCCCTGTCCCTTGGTTTTTCTCTCCCCTCCCCTCTCTGTCCCTTGGTGCACCCCCCACCCTCTTAGCGGTCACACTCCCCTTCTGGGTGTGCCTCCTACCTGTCTTGTAGCGTTGCGGAGCAGACCCTCTACAGGAGCTTCAGTTTTCTGTACCTGGCTGGACTGACAGGAAGTGCTCTCTCAGTGAGCACCTCCTCTCAGTCTGGCCGGGTACAGGAAACAGAAGCTCCTGTATTGCACTCCGCTCCGCCACGCTACACTCAGTGGTGTATACACACTAACAGCCACACACACTCAATGACAAACACACATACGTCACTGACAGACACAGACTCACTGATCTGACACACACTCATTCATTCATTGACAGACACACACTCAATCACAAACATACTCTCACTGATTTGACAGACACTCACAAACACACACACACACTCACAGACACACACATTCATACAATCATTCACAGACACACACATACACATACACACACTCACATACACAGACACACACACTCACAGACAAACACATACGCAGACACACACACACACAGAAACACTCACAGACAAACACATACACAGACACACACTCACAAACACATACACACACAGACACATATACACACTCACAGACAAACACATACAGACACACACTCACAGAAAAACACATACACACACAAAGACAAACACATACACACACTGACAAACACATACACACTGACAGACACATACACACACACTCACAGACAAACACACACTTACACATACACTTTCAGACACACACTCACAGACAAACACATACACAGACACACACTCACAGACAAACACATACACAGACACACACACATTTAGACAAACACACACTCACACATACACTTTCAGACACAGACACACACACTCACAGACACACACACACACATACACTTTCAGACACACACACTTTCAGACACACACACTCACAAACACACACATACAGTTTCAGACAGAGACAGACACACACACACACACATATACACTTTCAGACACACACACTTTCAGACACACACTCACAGACACACACACACACTCACACATACATTTTCAGACACACAGAAATTAATAATAATATCCACCCAGCCTCCCTACCTGGAGAGCTGGTGTGGATGTGTCCCTGGGGTCCAGTGGGGCTTCAGTGCGGCGGGCGGCAGCGTTCTAATGAGAGGCGGCGAGGGAGCTCTAACCTGTCTGCTCTGCTCCCTCGCGGGCTGTCTGCTGATGCCGGGAGCCGGAATATGACGTCATAATCCGGCTCCCGCAGAATCAGCAAACGGCGCGCGAGGGAGCAGAGCAGACAGGTTAGAGCTCCCTCGCCGCCTCTCATTAGAACGCTGCCGCACGCCGGGGGTCCAGAAGGTGACCTGGCAGGAGGGAGCGCTTCCCTCCTGCCGGTCACTGAAATCTGGCGCCCCCAGAGCCGGTGCGCCCTAAGGCGGCCGCCTGTGCCGCCTTATGGACGCGCCGGCCCTGGGGACTGGTCACTCCATATAAAATTAACTGCAATACAGGCATCGGCCAGTAGGCGCTGTGTATGGAGAGAGACAGGGATAGGAAGCTAGAGGCATGGGGGGGGGGCAGCCTATAGATTAGGAAAGTGAGGCATGGTGGTCAGCCTATAGATTAGAGAAGTGAGGCATGGGGGGGCAGGATGTAGTTTAGGGAAGTGAGGCATGGGGGGCCAGCCTAAATGAAGAGTCAGCAAGGAGCAAGAAGGTAAATGAAGAGAAGGAGCAGAAAGGAGAAGGAACAGAAATGAGCAGGAATGGTCTGCAAGGAGCAGGGGCAGCAAGGGGCAGGAAATGTCTGCAAGGGGCAGGAAGGGTCTGCAACGAGAAGGAAGGGTCTGCAAAGAGCAGAAAGGGACAGAAGGAGCACAAAGGTAAAGGAGCAGAAAGAATCAGAAAGAGCACAAAGGTTAAGTAGGAGAAGGAGCAGAAAGGGACAGCAAGGAGCACAAAGGTAAAGTAGAAGAAGGAGCAGAAAGGGTCTGCAAGGAGCAGAAAGGGTCTGCAAGGAGCAGAGAGGAATCAGAATGAGAAAGGAGCAGAAGGGCGCAAAATAAGCAGAAAGTAGCAGAAAGGTAAAGGAGCAGAAGGAGCCAAGGATAGAAGACAGTGTCATAAGAAAAAGAAGACTGTTAAATTAAGGAGAAGAAAATGAAATTGGAGCAGGAAGGACAAATGAATTGAACCCTCCACTTTATTCTGGACACCACATCATAAGGCTTTGGTACCTGGGCCTGGCAGGGAAACTCTGGACCTTCTCATCTCCCCAGGTAAAAATAAATATCAGTGTTAATGTGTTCACTTTTATTTACTAAGTGTCAGGAAGCACAGAGGGCCGCTGGGGAGGGGTGTCGCTGATTGGCTAGAGCGGTCAGCTGGCACTCTAAGCCAATAAGTAGCTCCCCATTTATAAAAAAGTAAAACATTTTTATGAACCGGGAACTAGCGATTGGCTTAGAGCATCAACTGTCCACTCTAGCCAATCAGCGGCACCCATGCCTGACGTCAATCTGCACTTCCTGACAATCCGTTTCAGATGCCGAATACTACTGAGCGACCTGGAGCTAGAGGAAGCCTTTGGGGTTAAACCATTTGAGAGCGGTTTAACCCCTTAAAGGAAAGAGAGCACCCAGGGGCTTCCTGGCATCATAGCATTTTCATTTAGATTAAGTTGTTATGGTGACCAGAATGTTCCTTTAATTTGCTTAAAGGAACACTATAGTGTCAGGATTACAAACATGTATTCCTGACACCATAGTTGTGAAAACGCTATTCACCCTGGCTTTATGTGATAATTACTATGCCCCTCCACTTCATGACACTGTCAAAAAGGGGCCAAGCATGGATGTCATTACAATTATGCCCCCCGTTAGAAAAATTCCTGTGGACGCCCATGTATGGCAGATTAAATTTAATGTAGAAAAATGCACTTTGGGGTAGAGAATGCACAAGCTACTTACACCCTAAATGGTAGTGAATTATGAAAACCAACAGACTAGAAGTATTTGGAAAGGGCTTTAGACAAACTAGACAACAATGTTCAATATCAGCAGTTGCTAAGACAAATAAGGTATTAGCGTCTTTAAAAAGGGGCTTTAATTATCGGGATGAAAATATAATTTTGCTTCTCTATAAATCACTGGTAAATCACACCTTGAGTATACTGTGCCATTTTGGACACCTGTTCTAAAGAAGGATATTATGGCATTAGAATTTTTTGTTATGAAGAAAGGTTAACTTTAAATCTCTTTAGTTTAGAAAAAAAGAGCGCTTCAGGAGGAGATATGATAGCATTAGATAAATATATTTGGGGCCAGTACAAACCATTGTCTGGAAATCTATTCTTAAACAGGACTATACATAGGACACAAGGTTACTAATTTAGACTGAAAGAAAGGAGATTTAGTCTAAGGCAAAGGAAAGGGTTTTTTACAGTTAGAAATATAAGGATGTGGGATTCTCTGTCTGAAGAGGTGGTTTTATGTACATATATTTATAGGTACATATACATTTATATGTACATGTGCAATAATATCTAACTCGCTCAGCTTCTATCATGGATTTTTACTGTAAAGGGACAAAGATCAACTGGTTCGATTTAATTGCATTAACTATTTCTCAGAAATTGGCAGCAATGTAAATGTTATAGATAGATTAATAAATACTTGTTTACATATTGATGTTCTGAATCTATGCCATGTTAAAGAGTAAGATTTGTTTGATTGTGATGTGGGATTATTAAAAAAATCCTTATTGTACTTGTATTGAATTATTGCACTAACTCCATTTTGATTTCATACTGTGACAATCCTCCATTTTGTCCTCCTAACCTGACCTCCATTTTGTCCTCCTAACCTGACTTCTTCAATCCTCCATTTTGTCCTCATAACCTAACTTGTTCATTTTAAAACTACCTTACATGACAGAATTTCCCAACACATCTAATACAATAGACAAAGACTGTATTTTCTATAAAGACATGATTAACACCGGAATTGCTGACTTTTCCTTAGATTTGCAACATAGTATAATTTGAAGGCCATGAGAACACAGTAGTAATGAAATGTTCTATTCATAAGAGACCTTGCACCTGGCCACGAGGCCTGAGATCACCGACCGTGTAAAATGACGCTCAAGACCCCTTGTCCCCCACCCGTGTCCAGAACAATCCCACCTCTTGGTGGGTGGGCACGGGACTAACCACTTAGTTTTTGAGCCAATTAATAATATTGATAGGAGGACACTAATCCCGACACTTAACAATTAATCCAATTAATGATGTTTATTTGCTGATATTCTAATAATCAATGATGACGTAAAATGTCTCTTAAAAGGGCCTGCGCGTCCGCTTTTTAATCACTTGCCAATAAACTTTCTCGAAGTTATTTTAACCTGAACCTTGTGTGTCAGACTTAATTACTTCAGCGTATATACGCAATTCAATTTTATTGATTTGGACAGGAACAGATAGACATTTAAACATTTTGGTTTACTGCTAAAAAGTACCATAACAACTTGGCGCCCAACGTGGGGCATCGGGCTATGTCCGGCCGGTGAGCCGTCCTAAGGAAGACAAGGGTGGACGGAGGAATCCAGGGGGAAGGAAAGGAGACTGATCACCTCCAGGTACACGGTAGAGACTTCTGCAGAGCCACCGGTATGTTCCGGCCCCTTTGATTGACCCGTCCACGTGTCTGTGACTGCTTCCCGGGAGGACATCAAAGACAGGTAATATCTTGCCCGGTGCCTCGTTACTCACTTGTTTACCTGCATTTTAGTCTATCTGTTGCCTGGGTGTGTTTGAATTGTTTGCCTGTTTCCCCATTTTGAGATAAAGGGGGGGTGGACCTGCAGGGGATTTGCCTGGGGTTCTGTCTTGCTTGTTTTCCCCTTTTTGGGATAAAGGGGGGTGGACCTGAGGGGACTTGCCTGGGTCTTCAGTATATCTGTCTGTTTGTATTTTACCCCTTTTGGGATAAAGGGGGGTTGACCTGTGGATGTGTTCCTGGGGGTCATCTATTCCTGTTTAACTCTTTTAGGAGCCTCGTGGCTGGGGCTGTAGGGAAAAAGAGGTGTGTTGGATCTGTGGAGATTGTGTAGAATCATAGTTTCCTGGGGATCCTTCTTGTGTCACTTTGATAGCCTAGCTAGCTTCTCTGTGCACGTTACTCTGCTTGCAGAGTGGTGGTACCCTCCAGCTTTGAGCGCTGAGCTGGAGCCATTCCAATTTTTTTTTCTTTATTTGTGGTGGATGAATTCGGGCAGGCATTGCTGTTTCCATCGCCACGGAGTAGTGAGACTTATAAAGTGGGTTTTTATAGGGGCACTACAAGGGTGAGGGTAGCGCAGACACCATTAGTGGGCTGCTGTGTCGAGGGAGGCTGGCGGAATTCGGACCGGTGTCAGTTGTTTTCCGCGGCTGCAGGTAGTGGAGACACTACGGGGTTGAGGGAGGTGACTTTGGAGTAAGCACACGAGTAAAGGAAAGGAATTACTGTTGATTTCATTTGAACTGTGATGCATGCACTGTATTTCAACTGCATTGTTGTCTTGTATGTTTAATGAGGAGTCTCATGAACTCCTGTGTCTGTCTCTAAGGATTTTTCCTTGCCTTTCATCTTTTCTACACTCTCTATATTATTATACTATCCACTCCCATTCCTCTTGAAAGAGAAGTGATTGGTCACACACTTCTCACCTCGCTCCAATCCGTGTCTACCACCCCGGGTAGGCGGATTCAGTGACTGGTCTACGTTTTGGGAAGACGCACCTGAGAAAGTCCCATGATTCTCGGGTGGCAGTCGAGCATTGTAGACGTTCTTGTTCAATTTTCCTTCTCTCTCTCTATATCTAGGACGCTGGTATAGGGGAAAAGGGACTATGGGACAGGATTTAGATAAGCCCAGCAAGGGCTGGTTAGCCTGTGATTTAGTAGAGAACAGAGAGGGTGAAGAGATGGTTAAAGGTGTTGAAAAGATTGCAAAAGTATGTAAAATTGCTGTACCGACATGTGGAAGATTGCAACAAGAAAGTTGGCGCAAATTACTGGCAGAAATGAAAGGCAAGCTTACAGATAATGGTTTATTAAAGACTGCTGAAGCATGGTACAGAGTAGCGAAGGCTATTCAGTTAGAAGGTTGGGTTGAGGAAGAAATAAATCACAAAGGTGTGAAATTGTTTGTGTATCATAAGAATTGTGTTGCTGGGGTTTTCCCTCAGCCAGCGCCCCAAAATGGCGCCCAGGGGATGTCTATCCCCAAGGTTCAGTCAGCAATAGGTGATAGCCAGCTGACTATGTCCCCTACTCCCAATCCTCCCGAATCCCATCCCACCACCTCCCCTGTCTGCCCGGTCCTGAATTCTGACGGATCTTTCTTTACCCCTTCCCCGTCTCCAACTGTCCCATCATCCTCATCCATCCCCACACTCCCTTCCATGCTGAATCCTAACATCTCATCCGCCATTTCCTCCCTACAAACCCTCTCCATGGCTAATCCCCTCCCGTCAGCACCCGCCCAACTAACTACCCCTCCCTCCCTTGCTACGACTCCTCCTTCTGCACCCATCCCTACCAATCCCGTCCTGTCTCCTCCCATAACCAGCTCCGCCCCAGTCCAATATCCTACCTCCTTGAATGTACCTACCCACCCTACTCTTATGCCCTCCCCTGCCTGGCCCTACCCCTTCCCATATCCCATGGCCCTGCCCTACCCCGGTTACCCTCCCTTTCCCCAAGCCACTCCCCAGGTTCCGGTCATGCCCAGTCCGGCTCAGTCTGCCCCGGAAGTGCCCATATCAAACATGGCCGCCACTTCTTCCCTTAATCCTAATGCAACCCCTTTCCCCGCCTCCAATATGGCGGCCCCCAGTTCAGCCCTGATGCCGGTAATCCCCGGTGACTACCTGTCCCCAGGTTATGACTCACTAGCCACCCCTGCATCTGGGGCTTCCCAACCCCCGATCCTTTCACCTCACGCGGGCCCTGCACCGCGAAAGAGAGCCAATATCATAGAATTCGATGACGACGAGGAGGACCAGGTGTCCCATGTCTCATCGGAGGTTGCTGCGGGAGCCTCCGTTCATCGTTCTATCGATGACCCCTTTGGCCACAAGGGTCGGGGAGAACGGGCCCCTCCTAAATATGTTGCTTTCAACCCCACTCAAGCTAGTGCTCTAATGAAATCACTCCCTGACCCAGAAAAGCAGCCTATGCCCTTCTACCGAGGGATAGTTCAAATTCAAAAGACTTATTCCGCCGCATGGCGTGATCTACTGAGCATTTGTGCTATTAAAGCAGGAGATGCGTATTGGCCAAGCATGGCCCGACACCTCAGTACAGATCTGCTCAGCAGTGACGTTGATTACCCCTCTGGAGTAACCTTTTGTAGCCAATTAAGAGACTGGGCTAAGGACAAACTTGCAGATCAGGCTGCTGGCCTTACTGATGTTATGCAAGATAAAGGAGAATCAGATTTGGGGTTTGATCTTACTGACAAAATTCATTCACAAATGTTGTCTGGTGCGTTTGTCCAAGGTGTTAAAGACTCTATACGCAAGGGAATTATTGCTGCCCGCCCAGAATATAAGGTTGTTCCCCTGGATACTCTGCTCTTAGTTGCCAGAGGGTTAGAATCTGCTCAGACCCCAAGAAGACCCACTTCAGCTCCTCTCATGGTTTCCCGCTCTACCCCTGTTCCCAAGGGCGTTCGACCAGAGGATGGCCATTGCTTTAATTGTAAGGCTAAGGGACATTTTAAAAGTGATTGCCCAGAACCCAAGAGAGAGCCAAGAAAGCCATCCAGGCCTGCCCCGACCCCCAAGGCCGAGAAAGAGGTTCCGATAATTGAGGAACCCGATGACTAGGAAATTGGCAAGCCTGTGTCTGTAACCCCTGTAATGGCAGTATCTACAGGGGATAAGGGGGGGCCACTTGCCACAGTGACTTTGCCCATTGAAGGCCACCCTACCACATTTCTAGTTGACACAGGTGCAGCCCGTAGTGTTCTGCGAGAACAAGATCTGCCAGACCCATCCTTCCTGTCCAATATTGATGTTTCTTGTGTTGGAGTGGATGGCCAGCCAAGGCATAGCCCTTTAACCACCCCACTACGAGTTGGCTCTAGCCTGCTTGCTCGTTTTGTGGTATCCTCCACATGCCCAATTAACCTGTTAGGTGCTGATGTCCTTTCCCGCCTGCAAGCCTCTATCACCTTTACTCCAGACGGTCAGGTAGAAATGTCTACACCCCTATCTGAATCAGACACCTCAGCCTTGTGCTCATTGCCTCTGATGCTGCATTTAGAAAAGCCCAGTGAGAAGGCAGCAGAGTTAAGGTCCAATTTCCCAGAGGTATTGAAAACACAGGTGCCCGCCAAGTTATGGTCCTCAGGCCCAGAGGACATAGGTCACCTAAATGTTCCCCCTGTGGTGGTAAAGCTTATCCCAGGAGCTAAGTTACCAAGAAAACCACAATATCCTTTAAAACCAGCACAGGCTGCAGCCATTTCTACCCAGATCAAGGCACTCTTGGAGAAGGGTGCCTTGGTAAAATGTAAGTCTGAATGCAATACCCCACTATTTCCTGTGAAAAAGAAAACTCCAAAAGGTGAGCCAGAGAAGTACAGGATGGTTCAGGATCTCCGTGCTGTCAATGAAGCCACTGTCCTGGACACCCCTCTTGTACCAAATCCCCATACTCTGCTCTCTGGAGTCCCACCATCTGCAAAATTTTTCACAGTCATTGACCTAGCAAATGCCTTTTTCAGTGTCCCACTGGACCCATCCTGCCAATACCTGTTTGCTTTCACCCATGAGATGCAACAGTATACCTGGACTGTCATGCCCCAAGGGGCACAAAATTCTCCAAGTCAATTTGCAAAAGCCATGGCCACCATCCTTGACCCATGGCAAGCTGAGCACCCAGAAGTTGTTCTGCTCCAGTATGTGGATGATTTGCTGCTCTGTGGAGATGATATACCCACTACTGAAAAGTGCTCAATTAGTCTTCTTTGTTATTTGGCAGAACAAGGATGCAAAGCTTCGCTCATCAAGTTACAATTCTGTAAACCCTCAGTAATTTTCCTTGGACATTGCCTATCTCAAGGTACCAGACATCTTACTCGGGACCGGGTAAGAGCTGTACTGGATATTCCAACTCCAAGGACTTCAAAATCTCTCCATGCCTTCCTAGGCCTCATTTCCTACTGCAGAGCATGGATCCCAGAAGCCTCCCTGCTCATGCAACCACTCTATGACGCACTTAAGTCTGACCCTTTCTGTTTGACTAATGAAGCTCTGGACAATTTCAATACTCTAAAACGTGCCATTGCTTCTGCTCCTGCCTTGGGCCTACCTGACTACTCCAAACCTTTCAAATTATTTGTCTCTGAAAGACAAGGCCACGCAACAGGAGTTCTCACCCAAACTAATGACTTAAGAGGCCGCCAGAGGCCTATTGGATATTTCTCATGTCAACTGGACATTGTGGCCAGAGGGACTCCTTCCTGTCTCAGGGCTGTTTTTGCTGCAAGAGAGCTCATAGAAAGAACCTCAGACCTGGTCCTTGGCCACCCTCTGGTTGTTTTGCCCCCTCATGACATTTCTGCCATCATCAACCAAGTCCAGCTCAAGCACGTGTCTCCAGCCAGACACCTACGCCTCCAGTGCCATCTTCTTCTACCTGACAACATTTCCATCCAAAGATGTCAAGTTCTTAACCCATCCACTCTTCTTCCACTCCCTGAGGGGGGTATCTATTATGGATTTATCACGGATGAAACCTACATTTACCTGCTTTGTGGATGTATCAAGAAAGTCATGCATCCACATTTGACATTCTATGAAGATGAGAAGCCTCTCTGTGAAGGCCCAGATTACGCCTTCTGTACCATGTGGTACAAACCAAACATTACTCCCGAACCTTGCTATGAAGATGAGCTTTACCACTGGACTGATGTGAAGCTCACTGCTCAAGATTTCTATTGTGACTCTGAAGGCAATAGCATGGTCTTGGTCCAACTACCTCAACAACTTAACTACCTCTACCGCCATTGGGATACTGCTATCCCACATATTCCTGTTACCAAATTGAAGATAAGGTCATGGAATGATCTTGGGCCCATGGCAAAGTTATGGGCTACCATGGATGAAGAACAGCTACAGGAAAATGGTATTGTCAAATACCCAACAACTGACCTTCTGGAAGCATGGCCACGCCACTTCCTAGAAAGAGAATTTCAAGATCTGGTCATAGTGAATGATTATGACCCCGAAACACCTCATGACTGTTTTGAACAGATGAAAATGGAGACAGTGCACCTACCAACTGTGCATGAGAATCCATTACAAGATCCAGATTTTACCCTGTTTGTGGACGGCTCAAGATATGCTGATGAAGAAGGAAGATATCATACAGGATATGCCGTAACCACAACAGATGAAGTTATCAAATCATCATCTTTACCGCCAGCAATGTCTGCGCAAGAAGCTGAATTACAGGCTCTGACTTCAGCATGCAAAATTTCCGAAGGAAAACGTGCCAACATCTATACAGATTCAAGATATGCCCTGGGCGTGGCACATGACTTCGGCCTAATCTGGAAGACAAGAGGATTTCTTACCACCGCCGGTACACCAGTCAAGCATAGTACTGCAATCAAGGAGCTAATGGATGCCCTCCTACTCCCTGAAGAAGTGGCCGTTTTGAAGGTGAAGGCCCATGGGAAATTGGATACAGATGAAGCAAAGGGCAACCATTTGGCTGATCAGGCTGCTAAGCTAGCAGCCAGGGATCTGCAGGAAGTGGATGAAGAAGTGTCCGGACAAGAAGAAGAAGAAGTCCCTATTTTTGCTCTGCAAACTCTTCCTACTGATTTGCGAATTTTGCGAGAACAGCAAGCTGCAGTCACTCCTGAAGAAATCCAGAAATGGAAAAAGAAAGGAGCTGTCCAAAAGGACGGAGTATATTACAACAACTTCAAATTTTGTCTTCCAAAAAATTTATATCCAGCAGTTGTCCAATGGGCACATGGGCCTGCACACCTGTCAAAGGAATTGATGGCCGCCCTCATACAGAAGTATTGTGAAGCACCCGGAATCACAACATTGATCAGCAGCTTCTGTAAGGCCTGTGTCATTTGTGCAAAGTGCAATCCAGGAAGACCAATCAAGGTGCCTGCAAAACACCTGGCAAAGCCCATGTACCCCTTCCAGCGAATTCAAATTGACCACATCCAAATGCCCAAGAGTGGGCCCCATGAATATGCACTAGTCATAGTGGACATGTTCTCAGGATGGCCAGAGGCCTACCCAGTGGCCAATATCACTGCAAAAACAACCGCAAGACGCCTACTTACAGAGATAGTATGTAGGTTCGGACTCCCAGAAGTCATTGAAAGTGATCAAGGCCCAGCCTTTACAGCAACAGTGACTAAAGAAATTTGGACTGCTCTAGGGGTGACCCTAGCCTTCCACACCCCTTACCACCCACAAAGTAGTGGTAAAGTAGAGCGCATGAATGGCACTCTAAAAGCCAGAATGTTAAAAATGTCACAAGAAACGAAAATGCCCTGGCCAGAAAGCCTGTCAATAGCTTTATTTAGTGTTAGGCACACACCTAGAGGGAAGCATTCACTGTCCCCATATGAGATTCTATTTGGGACAGCAACCAGACTAGGTTGTTATTATCCGCAGCAGTTACAGCTCCAATCAGATGTGTTAGTAGATTATGTAACTGAACTTGCAAGTGCCTTGAACAAAATACATGCCCAAGTTTTCTCTTCAATTCCAGATCCCGAATTGGATACAGGTACCCATAACCTGCTTCCCGGAGATTGGGTTCTGGTCAAGAAGTTTGTGCGGAAAAAGACCCTGGAACCAAGATTTGACGGTCCATTCCAAGTTCTCCTGATTACCGCAACCTCCGTCAAACTGGCCGGTAGGCCAAATTGGATCCACGCTTCCCACTGCAAGAAATCTCCAGCCCCCGAGGAAGCAGATACCGCACAAGCATGTACCTCTGGTACATCTTCTCCTTAATTAGCCTCATAAAGGCCCAACAAGTAGCCATCACCAAAGATATTAGTGGGTATACCTTCTGGTATAATTCATCATGCACCCATGTGGCTACTTACACCTTTGACTATTGTGATATTGTAGAATGCCCGTTCCCCACATCACAAATCCAGAGTATTTACAGAGATATCCCTCATTCAAAAGACCCATATGTTTGTGTAGTTGACAAGCAATGGGGGCACAATTGTAACCATTGGGGGGCGGCGGGATGGAATGCCGGGCCTGCCTGGGGTTACAAACCAAAAAGTGCCTTATCTAAAGTAGATGATCAAGGTAGGTCCCTTCTCCAGAGAATGACTTTGAGAAAGCCTGGGGGAGGTACACCAATGAAATTAATCCTTAACATTGAGCATCCAAGCCCAACGGATGCAGACCAGTATGTGATGGGAATGTATTGGAAAAAGGGTTCCTACCGTAAATTAGGGCATTTCTTCCTAAAAGATATGTGCAACTCTTCTGAGTGGCAAGGGGCCACCCATATGGTCCCCAACCCATTAAAACCTCATATCCAGACCTTTCAAGACATGATGGCCATTGCTACCCCACCTTTGAAGATACCATGGCCGCTGAAACAGGTTTTAATGATGTAAATTTATGGTTAGAATGGATGAAATATAACGCTAATAAGCATAATAAGACAGCATGCTATGTATGTGGCGGTGCCCGGCCTCACCTGGGTACTGTACCTCTAATCCTGCCAGTAGATGTAGAGGAATGTGTTTTAAGCCTTTTTGCCTATCACTATGATTTTAACAGGTCCATATGTATTGCATGGACAAAGGAGTATCCTCTCCTAACCAAGGATGTCAAACCCCCAGATGGTATTACCGTGTATAAAGGTAATTACACTTGTTATGCTAATTATGATGGGATTGGTAAATTCTTGGGTAACTTCTCTAAGGGGTATTGTGCTACCTACAGGAGTGTCTCTATGAACTTGTTGCAGTTTCACACCAGGTCATAAGGGGATATCTACTGGTTGTGTGGGGATTTACAGTTAAGATCCAGGATGGACAAGGAATGGTGGGGGGAGTGTACTTTGGCTAAAGCCATTATGCCCATACATATCATCTCTGATACACACCTCGTCACCCATGAGTCCAGACACACTAAGGTTAAGCGTGAAGCCCCAGTAAAAGGAAGTTTTGATCCTCATGTTTATATTGATGCCATTGGGGTGCCTAGGGGGGTGCCCAATGAATTTAAAGCAAGAGATGAAGTTGCTGCAGGATTTGAATCACTTTTTGCCATAGTTACCACAAACAAGAATTTAAATTGGATAAATTACATTTATTATAATCAACAGCGTTTTGTTAATTATACCAGAGACGCCCTCCAGGGATTGGCCGAACAGTTGCAGGCCACATCCCAAATGGCTTTCCAGAATAGAATGGCCCTAGATATGATCTTAGCCGAAAAAGGAGGGGTTTGTAAAATTTTGCCCGACACCTTGACATGTTGTACCTATATCCCAGAAAACACAGGCCCTAATGGTAAAGTTACATTAGCCATAGAGAAATTAAATGACCTGTCTATAGAGTTAAAAAGGAATTCTGGGATACAAGATCCCTGGGAAAGATGGTTTGGTTGGATGACAGGATGGCAAAAGGCTTTAATGCATATTGGTATGGCTATACTAATTTTTCTTTTTATCTTTGCTCTTCTCTTTTGTTGTATCCTCCCATGTCTGAGAAAATCCCTCATGAAGACTGTTGACCAAGCGGCACCCACTTTCACCCATCTCGAAGTTGATGACCAAGATTTCCAAGACATCAACTCACCCTGTCTGCCGCTGCAAACAATCCCTTTTGTTGATAAAGTGCAGGAATTCTAGGAAGGGACTAGCTTAGGGACAGCATCTGTCAGTGAATGGTAAAGGCCCCGTGTGGAGAAGTGGTGGGTTAGCCGCCATGGGACACCCATGGGTGTGAAGTGTTCGAGAGCCATACTGGCGGATGAGTTAGCCTATCAGGGTCAGATCTAGGGACAGTCTTGCACTTTGCATTAACACCTAGCTAGCGGCCACGGGGTTTCTGTGCCTTTGGGTTAACACGTCTTCCTGGTACTAACTTAATAAAGTTTTATCTCTTAGAATCTAACATTTCATAGGGGGGACTGATGTGGGATTATTAAAAAAATCCTTATTGTACTTGTATTGAATTATTGCACTAACTCCATTTTGATTTCATACTGTGACAATCCTCCATTTTGTCCTCCTAACCTGACCTCCATTTTGTCCTCCTAACCTGACTTCTTCAATCCTGCATTTTGTCCTCATAACCTAACTTGTTCATTTTAAAACTACCTTACATGACAGAATTTCCCAACACATCTAATACAATAGACAAAGACTGTATTTTCTATAAAGACATGATTAACACCGGAATTGCTGACTTTTCCTTAGATTTGCAACATAGTATAATTTGAAGGCCATGAGAACACAGTAGTAATGAAATGTTCTATTCATAAGAGACCTTGCACCTGGCCACGAGGCCTGAGATCACCGACCGTGTAAAATGACGCTCAAGACCCCTTGTCCCCCACCCGTGTCCAGAACAATCCCACCTCTTGGTGGGTGGGCACGGGACTAACCACTTAGTTTTTGAGCCAATTAATAATATTGATAGGAGGACACTAATCCCGACACTTAACAATTAATCCAATTAATGATGTTTATTTGCTGATATTCTAATAATCAATGATGACGTAAAATGTCTCTTAAAAGGGCCTGCGCGTCCGCTTTTTAATCACTTGCCAATAAACTTTCTCGAAGTTATTTTAACCTGAACCTTGTGTGTCAGACTTAATTACTTCAGCGTATATACGCAATTCAATTTTATTGATTTGGACAGGAACAGATAGACATTTAAACATTTTGGTTTACTGCTAAAAAGTACCATAACAACTGTATATTCACTTAATGTGAATTTTGTGATTCTGACCCTTGATTATATTGAATGCATAAGATACTACTTATTATGCTTGTATTATGTAATATGTGTTTTATATAGAGTGCTTTGCTAGAAAAGAAAAACCTCTTGATGTTGATAAAGTTTAATTTAGTTTTATGTTGCATGACTGTCTTTAATATATATATATAAACAGTACTTAAAAAGCTAGATCGTTTTTCTCTAATATGGTATATGCTGGGAACATACGTTTTCAATAAGGATATGATGTTAATTTTGACATTTTCCGAGGAGAATCTATACATTAAATACTGAAGAAATTCAGTAGTTTTCACTGTAATGGCATTATAAATTTAGTAAGGTTGTTTAATGCAGTACCGAAGAGATGGGAATTAAATTCATTATTCTTTGTGTTGTCATTTGCTTGTAAGCGGAGTATGTACACATGTATATATGTCTTAAGGAAACATTTGTACGTATTTGTACTTGATAGACAATGTATTATCACGCATTGGATGAGTACTTGCAAAAGCACAGTATGCAGGGATATCATTTTTAATTTTGAGGTTAATAGCTTCTTGATCCAAGGAGAGATCTGACTGTCATTCTGGGGTCAAGAGCTTCAAATTGGGGTTTTTGCCATCTTTTGGATCAACAGCAACACAAATGTGAGAATGGCTGAACTTGATGTATTCATGTCTCTTTTCAGCCTATGTAACTATGTGACTATGTAACTATGTGACTATGTAACGATGTGACTATGTAACGATGTGACTATGTAACTATGTAACGATGTGACTAAGTGACTATGTGACTATATAACTATGTCGACTATAATAGAGGGATGTGATTGACAGCATGCCTTGCTGTTTGAAAAGACAGCATTGGAGGACAGAGGGATGTAATAAGTAGTTTCAAGGGGTTAAATTTAATTTTAATTGCTTGATAAACTAAAGTTAACAGAAGTATGTATGTTGGGAAGAAAGGGGTTTAGAGATAATATGCAGTCTTCTTCAATGCACAAAAATACTAATTACTCTGTAGGAACTGTGGTATTTGATAACACTGATTAAGCAAATAAAATGATATAAAACAAAGGCTCGCAGCAAACAACAGAATGTATATTCTGCAGTTCCAAACAAAAGATTTTGGCAGCGTTCGAAAAACAAAACCCACCAAAACAGACCTTGGAGAAAACACATAAACTGATATGGTTATTCATGAGAAAAAATAGTGAAAACATTTTGTGTTTTCATTAACGCTAGGTTCTCATAAAAAATTGTCATTTTATTACAAGAAAGCACAGCAATAAACGTAACCGTTCTTACGGCATTAAAAACTGTGCGGAGTTAGCTGCGGGCCAGAGATACAAATTGTTATTCCGGATGAAATGTTCTCAAGTCAAATTATAAAATACTTATACATGGAGGCAGCTGTTATTTTACATGCGTATTGTGGAGAGAGAGGAAAAAATAATGCTAATCACTAGTTCTGGGATTATATTTGTGATAAGGTATTATGAATTCTAAACAAACAGCAACTAATTAGTTTTTTTCTGTTTGATTTGCGACGGTGAAGACTGCATAGTAATGTAAATTATTGCAACTGAAAAATGAAACGGAAAAGAAAAAATTGTTTGCAGAAGCTCCATTTGTTAACACAAATAAAGAGAGAAAAATATTTTAGCGGATGTCCCTGCTGTGAGGTTACCAACAAAAAAAAAAACAATATTAATAAAGTGCTTCTAATAATCTACTGCCGGTTTGTTTACTGGGGTTTGTAATTTAAACTGCAGTCCTACACTGAGAAATATTTCAAGAAGAATTTTCTAAAGAATTGTCCTTTAACCATGGAGACCATCTGTCTGCTGGCTACATTTCACTTTGTCCTTCTGATAGGTGAGGTGCTATGTAAAGTGCTGCCCTGAAATGTGTAAGATTCATACACTACAGGAGGGAAATCGGTTGATTGACAAGTTTATTTCCAATAGCATATGAATTCTTTATACTAGACATGTGCAATTCGTTTAGTTCCGAAGGAACATTTGGCCGAATTTCGTAAAATTGGGGCATTCGGATGCTTACAAATGTCCGAAGTTCGATTTGCCGAATTTCTGAAGTGCCGAACAGAACCAAACCGAATTGCCGAAGATCCCAAGTGGGTTAGGGTTAAGATTTAGGGTTAGGGGTTAGGGGTTAGGGATTAGGGTAATGGTTAGGGGTAGGGTTAGGGGTAGAGGTAGAGGTAGGGTTTAGGTGTAAGGGTTAGGGTCCAAATTGCCTAAGTACCAAATTGCAGAAGTTCTGAATCGCCAAAGTGCCTAATTGCCGAAGTCCTGAAGTTAGCAAGTGCCGAACCGAACCGAATGCCATTGGTCCGAATTGCCGAAGCAGACACATTTTTTTACTTGTCCGAATTTCTGAACTGAACCGAATTTTTTGCCCATGCACATCCCTACGTTATACTGCATGGCTCTGCTGTGCATCAGCTTGTAAAAATTATATGTATCCAGGAGTATATTGTATATCTGATACCAGAACTCCCGCTTTTGGGGACCCCAGAGATCTGTCCCCAACAAGCATAGCGCAATCAGGGTAACAGGACCATGCAGAGAGCATTGAAACAGTACTCCCGAAAGGGTCTGCCCTCGGTATTCTGGCATAGCATGGTTGGCAGGCACTCTATCCAGTATTTATGCCACGCTGACCTGCCAGTAATTTGGCAGGTCCAGATGGGTCCACCCCCTTTGACATCACAGTCATCGGCATTCTGAGCAGTAAGAGTTGGGAGGTATAGATACATCTTTTGAGATGATTTTCTAATCCACTGATGTTTAAGTTTTGACATGTTATTCCTTTTGAAATGTTAGTCATTGTATAAAACATTTCAATGCACACTATGAAAAAAAAGAAAGTTGACAAAAAAAAGAACCAGTTTTAAGATTTGATAGACTTGTTATTTTCTGTAATTGGGAGTTGCATCAACATAAGATTAAAGTATTGTTTGTGAAAGCTCCTGGTTCTACTAATTGTTTGATTTGCAAAAGAGATAAACAATTCAATTGCATTAAAGTAGGGAAATAAATCAAAAGCCAAGTTACAAAAATACCTAGCAGGCATTTATGTAGCGGGATTTGTCTTTTATAATGCTTATATGACAATGTTTATTTCATAACGTGGACAAATATGTTCGCAAATATGTTTTTTAAAGTATTTCGGTTCTAGCTATCCAGTGCAAAAATCAAACCTGACTGGTATTAGATTTAAAAAAAAGGTTTATTGGAACAAAGGGCAACATTTCTATCCCACAATGGATCTTTCTCAAGCTAACACCATAGTGGAACAATACAATTTATATAGGGTAATCAATTTGTGTACTCAGTTGGTATATAAGTAGACATAACACGTATCAAATAATACACTGATGCAATGGATCACTTAATTAGTGCACATACCCAGTTAGTCCTATCAAACTCTGCAAATCAGAAGGAAGGAGGGGTTATATATTCTGTGCGAATTGTGAATAGAATAGTTAGACTTTTCAGATAGCGTGATATGCAAAGCTGCCAACATATGAAAAAGATTTTCGGGACCGAGTCACCTTTTTGTAATATTGCTGTACCCAGTAGTCTAACTATTCTATTAGATAAATTACATAATCCCTCTAAAATGTGAATTGCTGGGAATTCACATTGTAGGTCAAAGTAGCAGAAACATAGTTGACTTGGTAAATTATTCAAAGTTTGCTAATTTGGCCTTAAATGTAAAAACCCCTTTGAATTCCCGACAAATCGCTATACTCCATATTGTGGAAACATGGGGGGATGGTTGCACTCACCTAAACATGCTTAAATGGGGTGCTGCTGGGGGCCATATTATACAATAAACAATACACAAGATCCAGCGCACTCTCCTATCCACTAAACAGCAACTTCAATGTTGACAGATTTTCCATATAAAATACTCCATATTGTAGTGAATTTTAATCAGCATGGCAAAATTTTGGACAAAAATTCCTGTCCCAACTGAGCCAGGTAACTGTCGAAGCCTTATTAATTTTTCAGAATTTGTACTGTAAACAGTAATCTGTAGATAATTACCCATTAACAGTTATCTTGTTCTTATCTTGTTCTTTATTTATTAGCTATTTAAATATCAAATAAATTGTACAATAACAGGGTTATTTATAAAATGAAAATAGTTTTGAATTTAAAGTGAATCTCAAATTGAAGTCAAGATTACCTGTCCAAAACTCAGTTATTTTGGTCCAAAATTTGACATTCCTGCACTTCTCACTTTGGTAACTAGCACTGAATACCTTTCCTGACTCCACAGTGTTGTTGTGGGGTTTTTCCCCCTAAAGGGCTTGATACTGCAGAAGTTAAATTTGCAACAGCACATTATTATTTGTACCTACCAAGCAGAGTTAGGGGAAAAGTAAGAGCTATAATTCACTGTCCTCAAAAAAACACCATTGGTTTAACCACAACGAGAAATTCGTCAGCAGGCAAACACGACAGAGAATTAAAAGAACAATATGGAAATTTTAAAAATGAAGACATTTGAAGATATCGCATAAAACCGTAGCTTGAATGAGAACAAAGTGGCATTGTTTTGCAGATGTAAAAGCTATTTGATGTTGTGTTTTTAGACATTTAACAAATAATTAAAATGCACGCTTTGGTCAGTGATACTAGTAATATGAACAAAATATGTGAAGGTAAGACATAGGGTGGATATCGTATTCTTTTTCCATTAGTATTCCTTTGTATACTTTAATTTTAAAAGACAGAACAGCTGCCTCTCTTATCAAAAACATTCAGCTGACAATTAAATTTAACTTGAAACACTGATTACAGAAACAACCAGTGTTTGTGTTTTACTATCTGGGCATTAGAAAATCTGTGTTTTGTGAATATAACATTAATTATGTTTCCAAAAGCAGCTTGTTTGAACCTCAGCCTCGGCACCCAAGGAGTGGTTGTAGGTTCTGTGCAATACGTTTTTGAGATAGCATGATATGCAAAGCTGCCAACATATGAAAAAGATGTTCACCTTTTTCTAATATTGCTGTACCCATGCATTATCTATGTTCCTGATATTGAAAATGCTAAATAACGCTTGTAAAATATTTTCTCCAGAACATCCCTCTCCACAGCCACATTCTTCCACCCTGTGCCACCCTCCCCACAGCTACATTCTTCCCGCCGTGCCATCCTCCCCACAGCTACATTCGTCCCCCCTGTGCTATCCTCCCCACAGCTACATTCTTCCCGCCGTGCCATCCTCCCCACAGCTACATTCTTCCCCTCTGTGCTATCACCCTCACAGTCACATTCTCTCTGTGTGCCATTCTCCCCACAGTCCCATTTCCCCCTGTGCCATTCCCCCATAGCCACATTCTTCCCCCCTGGGCTATCACCCTTACAGTCACATTCTCCCCATGTGCCATTCTCCCCACAGTCCCATATCCCCCTGTGCCATTCTCCCCACAGCCACATTCTTCCCCCCTGTGCTATCATCCCCACAGTCACATTCTTCCCCCCTGTGCTATCACCCTCACTGTCCCATTCCCCCCTGTGCTATTCTCCCCACAGTCACATTCTCCCCCCCCCGTGCTATCACCCTCACAGACACATGCCCCCCATGTCATTCTCCCCACAGCCACATTCTTCCCCCTGTGCTATCACCCTCACAGTCATATTCTCCCCATGTGCCATTCTCCCCACAGTCACATTCCCCCTATGCATTTTCTCCACAGTCACATCCCCCCCCCTCCCCACAGCCACATTCTTTCCCCTATGTCATTATCTCCACAGCCACATTCTTTCCCCTGTCCCATTCTCTCCACAGCCATATTTTTCTTGACAATTCTTCCCCCCTGTACATATTTCCCCACAGCTAAATTCCTTCCCCTGTAACACCATCCCCATGGCTACATTCTTCTGGCTGTGTGGTTTACAGGAGACATATTCGGATTTTCAGTGCAACATTTCTATAGGTATTTATAAAGTCAGATACACATACAGACATAGAGACAGACAGTTACACACACTGTCACAGATATACACACACACACACACACACATACACACACACTTCTGTCCAATGTCCTCTCACATTTCACATTTCACTGAGGAAGTGAGACTTGCTCAGGTGGGCTGATGAAATAAGATGTTTTGTCTTTCTTGTTAATTCTGTGTCAGTGAAAGTCACTGTAGATTTCCCAGATTTGCAATTCATATTTTTAACAGGCTGCAATTGTACTCATTTGAATTTGTATGTACATTTTAAAGTAAATGAACTGGCTCTTCAGCGGACAACAAACATTGAAATTGTTAAAATGTTAATTGAGATGCAAGTAATGAAATGTATCTTTGTGGTACTAGATTAATTCATAATGAACACAGCTACAGTGTTTTAAATATAAATGATGATGTTTGCATGTCACATTGTGGTTTTTGATTAAGTCTCACTAAGGGGGTAAATTGAGTGCCGCCATTGATATCACTTCTTTTCAAAGTCACTGTGACACACTGTTTGTGTGAAGCTATAGAGCAATTTCCTTATAAATTCATCCAGAGAGCTCACAAGAAATGGCAATGACAATTTTGAATTTCTAGCACCGTACCTCTGTGTCCTTAACATCCTTCCTACAATATGTTGTGTTTTTCACACCGACTTGTTCCTGTCACAAAGTGTCTCTGAGACATGACAATAATGAGAATTAAAATCTAACATGTCCTTATAACACAGTATCTCACATCATCCTTTTACTAACACAATTCATCGTGTTAAGGAAATGGAACCTCGGCTGCCTCTTTAGATATAATCAAATATAATTATTTTCAGCAAAAAAATCATAAAGTGTGAATTAATATGCAATGGCGGAAAACAAGCTGAAAAGCTTAGGGAAGTTCCTATCAGAACTGGCCATGCCGTAGTCATCAAATTCCCTGTAACTTCTTACCGGCACAGCGGCCGCGCTGGCGAACAGCATGTTGAGAGCGGCGCAGGTATAGATTGTGGAACATGTCCGCGGATCTATTTTTGCCAGGACAGGAGTTCAAAATATGTGACTGCCTCTGAAAAAAACGGGACTGTCGGCAACTATGCACATGCTGACATTCTAGTAATGTGTGTATCCTCACAGCTTTCTATGGAATAAACTCTGATTGTGGTGAAAACAGACAGGGCTATTCACTGACGTGAGAATTGCTTTAAATTAGAAATGTATTCAAAGTGAATTTCAAATGGAAGGGTGTTATTCTATTAGCTTGGGATTGTGGAATATTGAATAGGAATTGAGCATATAAGGTCAACATAGCAGAATTTCAAAATATCTGAGATGGAGATTTTATCCAGTTGAGCTACTACCAGATCCCAGTTTAATGATTATACCCCAGTGTTTTAGCTGTTTAGCAGTTGTCGCTATACCACTTCTGCCCAGTAGGTGGCAAAGCAGAGCCCTTGTTTTGGGTCCTTTCTTCCGTGCATTTGGAATGGTAATGTATTAGATGGATATATGTACAATATGGATCTGTTAACACACTGCAGAATTTGCTTGCATTTTGCTCAGTTCTCTCTCGGTTCTTCTGAGGATTTTCCACTATCGCTAAATTCACTAACAACAACATTGAAACTACATTTAGATAAATAGATCCCTGCTATTTAAACAAATAAATAAATACATTTTCTGTGGTTTAATTATAATCAAACTTGCCTTTTGTTACTATGTTTCACATAGTATACGTTCAGATGAAATTGACTGCCTTTCAGCCTTTAGTTAATAGTGTATATATGTATATCACATGTAAACAATTAGGTTTTTGCACATTCTGCATGTTTAACCCCTTAAGACCGCAGCCAAATGTACAAGTTGTGAACAGAACAAAACGTAAACAAAACCTGGCATTTGCGCTATATGTCTGTTCAACCGTAATTCACCTCTTTCATATTAAATGCACCCCCCTTATTATATATCATTTTATTCAGGGGAACCAGGGCTTTGATTTAACATCAAATATTTAGGTATAGAACATAATTTAATATAAAAAAAATATAAAAAATGGGAGAAAATAAGATTTTTTTATTTTTTTTTAGTTCTACGTGACATTTTAACTGTGAATGTCAAAATACTGTTTGCTTTTACTGCAATAAAATACACATATTTGTATTCAGCGATGTCTCACGTGTAAAACAGTACCCCATATGTACAGGTTTTATGGTGTTTTGGGAAGTTACAGGGTCACATATAGCGTGTTACATTTGAAATTGAAATTCGCCAGATTGGTTACGTTGCCTTTGAGACTGTATAGTAGCCCAGGAATGAAATTTACACCCATAATGGCATACCATTTGCAATAGTAGACAACCCAAGGTATTGCAAATGGGGTATGTCCAGTCTTTTTTAGTAGCCATTTGGTCACAAACACTGGCCAAAGTTAGCGTTAGTATTTGTTTGTGTGTGAAAAATGCAAAAAAACGCCAATTTTGGCCAGTGTTTCTGACTAAGTGGCTACTAAAAAAGACTGGACATACCCCATTTGCAATACCTTGGGTTGTCTACTATTGCAAATAGTATGCCATCATAGGGGTAAAAATACTGATAAGTTCTAAATGTGTCAGGGCACATGCTAAAACCATGTGTCCCAATAAAATGAACCCTAAACCGTACTTAACGTCTGTAAACATTAATGCTTTTTCAGCACTACTGACTCATCACCCTTCTAGACATTTAGTAGATTTCCTAATCTCTGGATTTTCAGAGGGTTTCCATACAGGTATCGTACATATGCCTTCAGGGAATCTAGAATTCCCTAACTTGCAGTCAGCACAGCAGAACCCTACGGCTGTAGAAACACTCATAGCCCAAGAACTGGCAGAGGGTTTTCTCAAACAAAGACTAATTATAGACTTATCGGCACCACACACCTCTGCTACCCCAAGTCTCAACTCCCACATTCCCTCCGAGTAGTTTTCCCTACAATACGCCACCATTGATCATTCCATAACAGCTATCACTCAAGCAGGGGTGGGAGCTTGGTTAAGTAAGACTGATATCATCAATGCTATATCATATATATTTTATATTGGTTGTGATACATTAATACACCAAGCACTTGCACTTTTTTATTGCATGTAGAGTGGGCCACCCACTTTCTTGTGTTGTCGTATCTATCATGAATAACGTATCATAATACGAAAGCAATCAAATGTGATACTTTAATAAAATAGAAATAAACTATAAAGACAGAGTGAGGAGACATCAATACTCGGACCAGCTAACTTGAAAACGAGGTCCTTTCTGTGGGGATGCATTTTTATGCCATGTTTTTTTTTTTCGTTTTTGATTGGGTAATGTTTATATGGTTTGTTGGTATGGAAATACTGTAAGGAAAGTAAATCAATATGAAGCCTTCTATCATGTTGTAAAATTGTAATGGAGGGGAGTGGTAAAATAAGGAACCTCTATCCCCAGTCTCCCCTCTCTTTTCATCCACTTATTACTCCCACCCATCCCTCTATCTTAATCCTCCTATCACTTCCACCCATCCCTCTATCTTAATCCTCCTATCACTTCCACCCATCCCTCTATCTTAATCCTCCTATCACGTCCACCCATCCCTCTATCTTAATCCTCCTATCACTTCCACCCTTCCCTCTATCTTAATCCTCCTATCACTTCCACCCATCCCTCTATCTTAATCCTCCTATCACTTCCACCCATCCCTCTATCTTAATCCTCCTATCACGTCCACCCATCCCTCTATCTTAATCCTCCTATCACTTCCACCCATCCCTCTATCTTAATCCTCCTATCACTTCCACCCATCCCTTTATCTTAATTCTCCTATCACTTCCACCCATCCCTCTATCTTAATCATCCTATCACTTCCACCCATCCCTCTATCTTAATCCTCCTATCACTTCCACCCATCCCTCTATTTTAATCCTCCTATCACGTCCACCCATCCCTCTATCTTAATCCTCCTATCACTCCCACCCATCCCTCTATCTTAATCCTCCTATCACTTCCACCCATCCCTCTATCTTAATCCTCCTATCACTTCCACCCATCCCTCTATCTTAATCCTCCTATCACTTCCACCCATCCCTCTAATTTAATCCTCCTATCACGTCCACCCATGCCTCTATCTTAATCCTCCTATCACTTCCACCCATCCCTCTATCTTAATTCTCCTATCACTTCCACCCATCCCTCTATTTTAATCCTCCTATCACGTCCACCCATCCCTCTATTTTTTTTTGTGTGTAATAATTTTTATTAGGTTTTTTTCAATCCATATAACGTTTACACATGTACAGAACATATTTAAACATTTTGAAATTTTTCTCAGAGTTACATAAATTCTGTTTACAATACCTGCATACATGCACACTTTCCTTGCAAGACTTTTTAACATAAGAAGACATATCACATATTCTGTAGTAGGTAACAGCTAGTGGGTTTGAAGTCTGTGATCAACAGAAAGTCAGGTTCGTGGAGAGATTGGTCCTGCAATGTTATCATTCTCCTATAACTTTGTACAAACTGTGTGGTATACTCTAAACAGTGTTCTGTTATCAATTGTGAATTAACTAGAAAAGAACAATGGGGTATAGGGGGGGGGGAAGGGAGGGGGAAAAGAAAAGGAACCAGAGTATCAGGATTGTTAGTCAGGTCTCCATCAGGGCACACCTTTCATTTAGGACCCCTAGTGAATTACACCTTGGAAGCTTGTCTCCAGGCATCCCATTTCTCCCATGCCTCCTGCCAGAACCGTTTCCCTTTCTTCCTCTGCCTTGCTGCTATTTCATATGATTTGGTGATTTCCACCATTTCTAAACACTTGTCAAGATCTGGAGTGCTTGCGTTTAGCCACATTTTGCTTATGGATGTAAGAGCTGAAATAATGATATGGTAAAGGAGATATAGGTCTGTTTTGTTTAGGTCTTGAGGTAGTGCTAATAATAGGAATATTTCCGGGGAAAACTGTACATTACAGCTTATGGATTTTTTTAATAATGTTTGAAATGCCTTCCCAGAAGGGTTGTAATTTTGGACACGTCCACCATATGTGGAGCATCGTACCAGGTTCTTTAGAACATCTCCAGCAGTTCCCGGATTTTCGTTTATCATATTTGTGTAGCGTATGTGGAACTATATACCAGCGATATAGTACTTTCCTACTCGTTTCCACATGTGATGTGTTAAGTGTGAGATGTTTATGGGCCTGTATAATTGTTAGCCAGGTGTCATTTGATATGTCCAAGTGTAAGTCCCTTTCCCAGGCCCGCACAAAGGAGAGAGTTTTAGGTAGTGTTTGAATTCTGGTTAGCTTATATAAAGTAGAGAATAATTTTTGTGGTGGCTGGTTAGCTACGCAAATTTTCTCCAGTAGTGGCATAGGGGTTCCCTGTCTGTGCATTTTGCCCTCCATGGTTTGTTTTCTCACCCATGAGTGCAGTTGTAAGTATGTAAAATATGCTCTTTTAGGTATACCAAATGTTTCAGAGAGAGATTCGTATGATAGCAGGCGGCTTTCAGGCATGATCTGGGAGAGATACTTAATTCTGTGGTCTTGCCACAGGCCGCTGTCAAAACCCGGGATAAGTACCTGGAGTGCTTGTATTTGCAATGCTGGGGATATGTATGATATCGGGTAATGTTTTAAGACATATTTATCCCATACTGTGAGAGTAGCTGAGGTTGTGGGGCAGATATGACTGGCTTTTGGCCTTTGATGTTTGGGGATCCAAGCTAGTGTTGGTAATGTCAAACCACCGGTATTTACTTTTTCAATCTGGTGCCATGGCAGCATCGTGATGTGGTGGAATGTTCCTATGATAGTACTCATGAGGGCTGCTGTGTAATAGCCTAAGATTTCTGGAGCTCCCATCCCCCCTTCTTTAAAAGGCTTATACATGGTGGTAGCTGCCACTCTGGGTCGTTTACCTCCCCATATATAACTATTAAGCACGCGTTGGGATTCAGTAAAGAAAACTTTCGGTAAGCAGATTTGGAGTGTCCTGAACAGGTATTGTAGTTTGGGCAATATCATCATTTTTATTGCCGCTATTCTGCCTGTCCAGGAAACATATTTGCCTTTCCACCCCTGTAATTGTTGTTTGATGTTACTGAGTAGCGGGAGGTAATTTGCTTTGTACAGTTTTTTAGTCGTTGGTGTGAGGTGAAGTCCTAGAAACGTTAAGTGGTCCCGTCTCCAGTCATAGGCAAAACTATTCTGTAGTTTAGTGAGCTGGGCTGTCGTGAGATTTATGCCCATGGCTTGTGTCTTACTAACATTAAGTTTATAGTATGAGCATTGTCCGAACTTTGTTAGCATTTGTTGCAAAGAAGGCAGGGATTCTCCAGGGTTCGATATAGTAAGCATCACATCATCGGCAAACAGTGTGATTTTGTGCTCTTTCCCCCCTATTGTCGTCCCCTTTATATCTGGGGAGTCTCTTATATGTTGTGCTAATGGTTCTAGTGCCAATATGTATAGAAGCGGGGAAAGAGGGCAGCCCTGTCTGGACCCATTAGAGATCTGGAAGGATTTAGAAGTGAACCCACCATTGGCTATTTTCGCTGTGGGGTTATCATACAAGGCAGATATTAGTGTTATCAGCTTCTCCGGGAAGGCAAATTTCCTCAGCGTTGCCGTCAGGTATCCCCAGTGTAGCCTGTCAAACGCTTTTTCGGCGTCTAGTGACAAGGCCACACTGGGTTCTCCCGATATCTGAATGTTATGGAAGATGTTAATTAGTTTCCTAGTCCCGTCGGAACCCAACCGACCACGCACAAACCCCACCTGATCATCTCCTACTAGCTTGGGTATAAGCGTACCCAATCGATTGGCATAGATCTTGGCTAGTATTTTTAAATCTGTATTTAAGAGCGAGATGGGTCTCAAATTTTGGCATTTGTGGGGTGGTTTCCCAGGTTTAGGGAGGGTGGTTATATGAGCTAACAACATTTCTTGTGGTATTTTGCCTGTTTGGATAATTTCGTTGTAGAGTGTTTCTAAAAAGGGGATAATGACACGAGAAAAGGTTTTGTAGTAGGCGTTGGTAAAGCCATCTGGGCCTGGTGATTTCCCTTTCGGGAGGGTCTTAATAACTCCGGCTATTTCGGTCTGAGTAATGGGTTTCTCTAAGGAGGACCGGTCTATCTGTGAGAGTTGTGGTATATTTGCGCCTGCTAAAAATTTGTCAATGTCCGAGGGAAGCGGTTGGTATGTGTGAGCATCTTTCTTGAGGTTGTATAATTTATCATAGAAGTCTGCTAGCATGTCGTTTATGTCTTGGGGGTTATACACCCTATTTCCTAGTGTGTTGATGAGGAATGGTATTTTTGAGTTCAGTCGTTTCTGCCGCATGAGGGTTGCAAGAGCCTTCCCTGCCCTATTCCCCTGCGTGTATGTTCGGAGTCTTAGTCTTTGTGATATAGTTGCTGATGTGTGAACTTGAATATCATTTAACTGTTTTTTAATCTGGTCTATGTTCTGCTGAGTGCACGTTGATGGGTTTGTTATTTGCGTATGCGTTTCTTCCCTGAGTCGTCTCATGAGAGTTAAGTAGTGTGTTTTCGCCTGTTTATGTAAAAAGGATGCTTGGCTGATCAGCAAACCTCGAATAAAGGCCTTATGCGTCAGCCACGGTATGGCTATAGATGCTTTAGGGGTGTGGTTTATCTCAAAGAACATTTCAAGTTCTTCAGTAATTTTTGCGACAACTTCAGGGTCGTGTAGGAGAGCTTCATTTAATCGCCACGGCGAGGTTACTCGGGACTGGAATTGGTCTGTTAGGGATACCAGTACCGGTGCATGGTCTGACCAAACTATGTTACCTATTTCGCTGCTTAATGCGGTCGGCAGCAGGTCTCCTGAGACAAATACATAATCTATTCTAGAGTATGTTTTATGCACCGAGGAATAAAAAGTAAATTCCCGGTCATTTGTGTGGTGCGCTCTCCACACGTCATATAGGTTATGCTCCATAAGGATCTTTACTAACGTCGCGGCCTGTTTGCTCAGTGTTTTGCACCTTGAGGAGTCAGTTGTTTGCGTGGTATCTAGTCTAGGTTGTAATACGTGATTTAAGTCTCCGCACAAAATTGTGGAAGAGGGGTATGTTTGGGGCATTTTATGTAAAACCTTCTGGAGAAAATTTCTGTGGTCTGAATTAGGGCTATATATCCCCACTAACGTATATAAAGCATTATTAATTTTACAATGTACAATTAAGAAACGGCCTTGCGTGTCTTTCTTTAGATGTAAGAGTTCAAATGTTATAGAGGCATGGATTAATAACGATACTCCTCTTGACTTGGATGAATTGGTGGAGTGATATTGTATAGGGTATTCTTTGTTCGCAAATGTGGGTACTCTGTTATGTACAAAATGTGTTTCCTGCACACACAATATATCTGATTTAGTGCGTTTTGCGTCTTCTAAAAAGAGCCTCCTTTTGTGTGGTGTGTTCAACCCTCGGGCATTAATAGACATTATTTTCAACATTTGTAGTTAGGTATATAGCGTTGCGGTATTGATAGTATGGTATATGACTGTTTGTCCCCTGCGTACTGGTGGGGAGATTTTTGCTGTATTTTTCTCGATATGCAAGTGAGGCATAGCCGTAGCCCAGTTAATAGGAGCCCTGTGTACATAAGGGGATATTGTTCCTGGTTTTGCTTCGGGCCTGACCCTGTTAGAGCGTGCGTCTGATCTCTGGGGACGTGGGGGGGTGGATGTGAACTGGGGAGGGAATTCATAACTATATACAGATTGTCTCTTGTAGAGACGATATGTGGGTGTACCACATCTGGGGGATAGAAGAGAGGACTCTCTATCATAACGTGGCTATTGGGCACCTATCGTACCATATTCGTGATGCATCCAATATATACTCTTATTGTATAGTGTCTCGTTTGACGTGTGACATCAGCATGGAGAGGACTTATATAATCCCTAAAGATTCACATGTTTTGTCAGTAAGCCCCAATTAACCCTGTGTCTCCGCAGCTGGCATTGTCTAGTGGCCGGCTCAGTCTGGGCACACCTTATTAGGAACGATTTGTCATGCGGTTTCCCCATTTCAACATCATCCTATATGCCAGTAACTTTACACATTAGATGATTATGATCTACTCCTATCACTAACATCCTCCTCCCTCCATTTAGTTTTCTATATAACATTCTTAACATATAATACAATACAGTCGGCTGGGGCCTGGAACACAGGTCCCCTTTACCTTGTGGGCATATATAGCCCGTAGTGTGGGAGTAGTTAGCATTGTCTCTTTATATAGTAAAGTACAAGTCCCGTTCCTAGTGCAAGTGAACTGTCCGGTAAGTGTTGCTCTCATTTCCGAGAGAGATCAGTGTGCCGGGAATCAGGTCGCCTACAGCGGAGGTTGTGGAGGTGGTCTCGAGTACCCGAAACTCAGGGGGTATCTCCTCGGTTGATAATCCAGACCGGACCCCCCCGCAATATGTCACTGCTCTGCGCACGCTTCGTCACCGTGATGGCGGGAGGACCCGATCCGGAGGCTCGCTACCACCTAATGAAGACCAGGTAACATGGGGAAAGCTTAACTCCACATTGACTCGCCAAGTTTATGGGCTTCTCCAATACTCATGCTTGAGGCTGGTGAAAGATATAATGTTCTTTGAAATTTTGTTTCTCAGTGTCCATGCTCAGACGGGGATGAATGGTCTTAGACCAGTAGTCGTCCGGTTTAGAGCTTGTCATGGGGTTTCTCCCAGTCCCGTTTCAGCGTGCCGGCTTGATTTGTGGTAGTGGGCATCGGCTCCACCGGCAGGCCCCAGGCTCGTAGTTTCGTCACTCCTTCCGCAGGGGTGTTTAGCACCGTCGTGGCGCCATCTTTTGTGACTATTAATTTGGTGGGAAATCCCCAACGGTATCGAATGCCCTGCGTCCGCAGCGTGTTGGTTACTTGGGAGAATTCCCTCCTTTTCTTCAAGGTGGCTGCCCATAAGTCTGCATAAATTCTGACCGTGGGGTAATCCGTTGGGGGTGTTGTTCGCATTCTGTTAGTTTTCAGTATATGTTCCTTGATATGAAAATAATGGGCTCGGAGTAGTACATCTCTGGGCACGGTTTGTGGAAGATGCCGGGGTTTGGGTATGCGGTGTACCCTGTCCACTAGCAACATGTCAGCCGGTATCTCTGGGGCATGAGCATGCAACAGGTTTCTTACATAGGCTTGTAGTTCGTCATTTGCGATATTTTCTGGTACCCCGCGCAAACGGAGGTTGTTTCGTCGTGAGCGATCCTCCATGTCCGCTAGCTTGTCTTCCAGTCTGGTGATTTCTGTGGCCATCCGTTCCACATTTGTGGCCAGGTCATTGTGGGCCGTAGCGAACTCGTCACATTTATCCTCCATGTGTGAGGTTCTCTTACCCAGCTCTTGTAAGTCTTTACGTAGGGAATCCGCCGTATGTTGCCATGTGGCGATAAGCTTGTTGGAGAGAAGTTCCAAGGCCGCATTTAAGTCGGCTTTTGTGAGTTGCGGTGCATCTTGTGTTTTCGCTCGAGTAGTAGCGTGTGCGTTATCATTCATCTCGGAGATCCCAGGCTCCATTGAGGCCTGCTCCGCCGGAGATGCCGGAGAGGATTTCTGGTGGAAAAAATTGAGCTTGTCTGGTTTCGTCGAACTCCTCTTGTTCTTGGACTGAGACATTGTTAGAAATTAGTGGTGGATGCTATTTGTTTGGGTTGGATTGCATTAGATTAGGTGCCCTGTTGCCGGAGCAGATTTTTAAGCGGCCATCTTGCTCCGCGGTTAGCCACGCCCCCCCCCCTCCCTCTATTTTAATCCTCCTATCGCTTCCACCCAGCCCTCTATCTTAATCCTCCTATCACTTCCACCCATCCCTCTATCTTAATTCTCCTATCACTTCCACCCATCCCTCTATCTTAATTCTCCTATCACTTCCACCCATCCCTCTATCTTAATCCTCCTATCACTTCCACCCATCCCTCTATCTTAATCCTCCTATCACTTCCACCCATCCCTCTATCTTAATCCTCCTATCACTTCCACCCATCCCTCTATCTTAATCCTCCTATCACTTCCACCCATCCCTTTATCTTAATCCTCCTATCACTTCCACCCTTCCCTCTATCTTAATCCTCCTATCACTTCCACCCATCCCTCTATCTTAATCCTCCTATCACTTCCACCCTTCCCTCTCTCCCAATCCTTCTTTTACACCCACCTCAGTACCTCACCACACTCCTACCAATCCAGCCCATCCCTCCCTTCTCATTCTCCTATTGTGCCTAATAATCCCTTATCTTCAACCTCCTATCACTCCCTACACACATCCCTCACTGCTACATACACACAGTAACATGTAGTGTCTATTTTTTTATCAGACCTGTGTATCTGCACTCGTGTCACTGTAACCTCTATATCACAACTCAACTTTGAATTCTATGTGTCTTTTGCTCATGCTGTAGACTTGAGAAAGGGAGGTTCATCCGAAAGCTTGTAATTCCAAATATCTGTTAGCCCAATAAAAATGTATTACAAGATACGAATTTTATCTGTTATTTTACATCTGCATCACTGGACTAATACGGCTACAATCTCTAAATTTATACGTAATCAGTTTAGATAAAGCTTACATAGAATAGGAAATATGAAAAAAAAATTCTGTTTATCCAACTGCAATGTTTGCCTTGACATTGCCTTGTCTGATCTGGATTGTGATGTAATGATGATGTCATTTGCTAAATCTTTAATATAAATTTAAAACAAACGGCACCTCATGAATAAAAGGTCAACACACATTATTGTAATTTTCAATGTTTATTTCAATGGTGTGAATACCCGAGAAACAACAGTTCCCCTCTAAATCCCTAAATATCAGTCAAAGTTCTAGCAGTAGAACAGATGAGATCAATTTGACTACACTATATTCCATATACCCTCAGAGGCCATACATAGAATTTATTTTTTTCTGTAAACCGATGTTCTTTTTTTTTTTTTAAATCAGAGCAATCCATTACAGCCACAGACCACCTGCCAGCTAGTTCTTGTGAATTGCTCTTATCTTTAATTTTATGTCTAAGATAAAGGTTTCTCTCTTGGAATGTAAGTGGGATTTGAGCCTTGCTTTCAATTACTAAAGGACTAGCCAAGAATTTATCACAGATTGATTTATGATAAAAAAAGATTTTGCATCCCTCGGAATATTCTGCATACACGGTGTGATGGAGCCAAGCCTTTTCTGCCAAGATCTGTTTCTAAATGTTGATATTAACTGTAAACGCTGATAAAAAAAAATAAAAAATTATCGCCCAGTGGTTTTTTAATAAACAATGTAAATAATAATTATTTTAAGCAATATACCAAAGAAGGTAATTCATTACACATGACTTGGCCACAGAACATTTTTAATTAGTTTATTTTCATTCTTTTCCTACCTCGTGTTTATCACTGCTGTGAAGACTGTAAATTAAATAAACTGAATTTGACCTCAATTTTCTACAAAACAGCATTAGTAGTAATCAGTGCTAATGTTTCAGTGTGATATTTATTGTTAATACAAAGTGACCAAAAGCCAATGTCTACCTCATTCCAACTCAACCACACATTTAAGACTATTTAAAAGAACTGCCATGGATTTTATTCACTATATTTATCTTTAATGCAACACTATCGTTTATATGACACCATGTATTGCTAAACACGGCTTTGAGGTTAGAGGAACACTGTGGTTAAGAAATGAAAATAAATTAATAAAAAAATAAAAAACATTTTGTTTGGATAATCCGCTTCCATTACAAAATAGATGTCTTGTAAGCAGTAATGCATAAACAATATTTGAATTCTAATACTTATATTTAACATGTGGCCTCTTTTGCAGAATATTATTCAAATATCACAGAATGTAAATTTAAAATATAAAACAATATATAAAACTCATAGTGAAAGTGCTATTTGCAAATGACAAAAAATAATGCATAAAATGATCACCACCCACTACAGAATGTGCTCACTTGAATACCCAATATTAAGTGGTGAATAAATAAACTTTAATTTAACATCTAATTAAGAACATAAATTAGAATTTCCTCTTGCAGACAAGGTCGTGAGTAGAATACAGCAGTTTGCTGCTAGGCCACGAATCATGTGTTAAATTGTAGCTAGAGTCAAGCTCCAGCGTTGTGTATTTTAATTCTCGCAGCTCCCTGGCCCAGCCCACTATTGTGATGTCACTCATCACTGTCTACGCATTTCGCACATATGAACAAGACGTTGTCTGTGTTTAAACTCAATCCAGTGCCACCCACTTATTTTTTATTGGGTAATAAGTCTGAGTCATAATAATTTGACACTTAGTATGCGATATCAATCACAAATAAAAACAGTATTACATTCGGAATAGTTACATTTTTTAATCGGCATAATTACATTTTAATTCATTAACAGGTGGCAATACCCATAAAGCGATGTATATCAAGAATCTAGAGACCCATGTATAAAATTGTACCAACAAAAAGATAAGGTACTGCACTCATTCATATAAGAAAAAATAGGGTTGAAACAGGCCTGGGGCTATCACAAACCCAAAATTGTTTAATCCAATTGAGAAGAAAGAGGTACAAGCACTTCAATTATTTGGGGTTCGTGCTAGCCACAGAGCTGGTTGCACCTTGTAGTGTCTGGACTTCTTTTTTCTCAATTGGTTCCAGATATGAAACTGAACTGTTAACATAAATTCAATTCAACTGTATTATATTAAAAAGCTAAATAAATTAATTAAAGGGACACTATTGTCACCTGAACAACTTTAGCTTAATGAAGCAGTTTTGGTGTATAGAACATGCCCCTGCAGCCTCACTGCTCAATCCTTTGCCATTTAGGAGTTAAATCCCTTTGTTTATGAACCCTAGTAACCCCCCCCCCCCCCCCTTTCCATAAACACTTCCTGTAAAGAGAGCCCTATTTAGGCTTTCTTTATTGCAAGTTCTGTTTAATTAAGATTTTCTTATCCCCTGCTATGTTAATAGCTTGCTAGACCCTGCAAGAACCTCCTGTATGTGATTAAAGTTCAATTTAGAGATTGAGATACAATTATTTAAGGTAAATTACATCTGTTTGAAAGTGAAACCAGTTTTTTTTTTCATGCAGGCTCTGTCAATCATAGCCAGGGGAGGTGTGGCTAGGGCTGCATAAACAGAAACAAAGTGATTTAACTCCTAAATGACAGTGAATTGAGCAGTGAAATTGCAGGGGAATGATCTATACACTAAAACTGCTTAATTTAGCTAAAGTAATTTAGCTGACTATAGTGTTCCTTTAATAATGTGATGTGAATGAAATGAGAGATAGAGAAAGAAAAACGGTATATACAGATGGAAACGTAATTATCTCAGAAGGCTCGATATTTAATTAATAGTGTCTATTGGCACCTGTTACAGTGTATAAGGACAGTATATAATTGGTGCATATCAGAATGAATAAACTTCACTTTCCAATTTGTATAATACCTACGAAACAAAGGAGAAAATGGGAAGGGGAACAGAGAGAAAAACAATACGTCTCAACACATATTGCCCTATATTTTTAAGTTGTGTCCTTCACCAATTGGTGAGAAGAAAAAAAAAGTGAGGGAATTATAAGGAAATAAATTTGACTACACATATACACCTGTACATGCTCACATCTACAGTTGTATATATGTTAATTGGACTAATCTAAAAACATGACAAATATTGAATGGATTGTGTTAAATTACATAACCCACCTCATTTCAGTTTTGACCATCTTTTTATTAAAATCCTCCCCTCTCCAATCTCTAATCACTTTCGGTATACCTACGAACTTAAAGGGAAACTCCAGTGCCAGAAAAACGATCCGTTTTTCTGGCACTGGAGGGTCCCTCTCCCTCCCACCCACCAATCCCCGGTTACTGAAGGGGTGAAAACCCCTTCAGTGACTTACCTGGGACAGCGGCGATGTCCTTCGCCGCTGTCTCCGCCTCCGCGACGCTCCTCCTAGTGATTACGTCGGCCGGTGGGCGAGACTAATCTCGCTCACCGGCCGAGGAGACCTAATGCGCATGCGCGGAAATTCCGCGCATGCGCATTACGTCTCCCCATAGGAAAGCATTGAAAAATCATTTCAATGCTTTCCTATGGGGTTTTGAGCGACGCTGGAGGTCCTCACACAGCGTGAGGATGTCCAGCGACGCTCTAGCACAGGAAACCTGTGCTAGAACCCAGGAAGTGACCTCTAGTGGCTGTCTAATAGACAGCCACTAGAGGTGGAGTTAACCCTGCAATGTAAATATTGCAGTTTATGAAAAACTGCAATAATTACAGTTGCAGGGTTAAGGGTAGTGGGAGTTGGCACCCAGACCACTCCAATGAGCAGAAGTGGTCTGGGTGCCTGGAGTGTCCCTTTAAGAATGGAGGCATCAGAATTGTGTTTCTGAAAAAAATGTAGGGACATTGAATGTTTAACGCATTGACTTTGACTAGTGTAAAAAGCCTCTCAATTCTAACATGTGAGGGACAAGTTGCATGCCTCACAGTTTTTTTTGTTTTTGTTTTTTTAAAAGTCACCAATGTTTTATGTACTAGAGCTAATTTATATGTGTGTATAACTACCTAGTTTTGTGTATTATTTTCCATCAATTGCAAATTATTGCCATCTTCCCTTCTATATTTTTTTGCTTTTTAATATACTTTCCGTGATATTTGAGAATATCCTACAAAAGAGGTCACATGACAAATATAAGTACTAGAATACTAATATTGTTTATGCATTACTACTTACACAACATCTATAAGAATCTATAAACAAGTGTCCTTAAAGGAAAAGTATTAAAAATACTTTATTTTCTTAAAAAATAATGCAAATTTCTATTTTTTAATATTAGACTTCTGTTTGAAAACATTCATTTTCTCTCTTAGTGCAGGATTCTACTGCAAGGGTGAAATTGCCCAGAGCACCTGCCTTGCAAAGACTTCTCATTGAGCTGCACTGGGAATTCAGTGATTGGACAGCCACATAACGTCTGGGCGGGGTTAGAAGGGGAGGGCTTGCAAAGGCTGCAGACAAGAGATTTGGAGGTTTTGCAAGTTGGTTTTACATATACTCGCGATGAAAAATGTATAATTAAATGAAAGCATGTTTTCATTGGGAGTATATCTACTAAAGAATGATTTATTTTTTATTTTTTATTGTATTTGTGTCATTTTAACTCTATGTAGTAAATGACCCATTGACATGTAGAAATATTCTTATTTCCTTAGCAGGAATACGCTTATTTCTTAAAATAGAGTCCAGCAGCAGGGTAGCAGCTTTGTGCTCCAGCCACTTCCTGTTTACCCCAGAATAACATTTTTACTTGCCAGCCTATCACATTAACATTGCATTATTATATTTTTTCCATTTCAGGAGTTGTCAGCTCACAAACTCCAGAATGAAACGACAATCTCTACAGATAGATATCATAGATTTTATAGTAATTACAAAATAATGTTTACATTAAACACAGAATACATAAGTTAATTATGTATAGAACGACAACATTAAAAGCAGATATGTTACCTGTGAAATGTGCTTTTATTTATTTTTCCCATTGCAGCAATATTAGGTGTATGAATTATTAGTGAGTATGCAGTAGCCATAATCTGGCTATAATTTCCAAAGGTTCCGAGTAATTTGCACAGAAACGTAACAGTACACGCAGCGGAAATACTGGTGGTGCGGCCGCACAGGGGCCCACAAGATTCAGTGGGCCCATCTGGTGGCTCTCAGAGTTGGTGTATAAAAGTCGTCAACACTTTGCTGATTCCATAACTAAAGAGTTCCAAACTTCCACTGGCATTACTATCAGCAGTGGGGACCGGGATAACCCCCACCAGTCCAAAAGGGGGGGGAACAGGGCTCAGATTCCACGAGCTCCAGATCAAGACTGAGAATCTGCCGCTTTCCCGTCCTCAAGTACAGCTTCAGGCCGCAGACCAGTCAGTCTTGTGCTTTGTCCACCAGCTGCAGGCAGGGAGAAGCCTGAATATCGTCAGATTATTCCTCAGTGTTTGAGGCAAGCTTTGGCCAAGAATATAGAACAATAATTTAGTTTTTAGCTCAGTAAGTGGCTTTCCCTGAGTAGCTCCAGCAACATGCGACCTGCCCGGTTGGCTGTCAGGCCCCACCCCCCGATAGTACTGCTTGTTATAGATCCAAGTACTTGTGATCTTAGTGCACTATCAGAAGTCAGCCATACACATATCAATGACTAATCAGTAATACTTAATAATCAGTGACATCTCAAACTAACACTTCTTTGCCCTTAGAGGAACTGCGACTTCTCTGGAATTTACGTCATTAAATAAAACATTAAAAATCACCTATAGTTTGTGTAAACTTTTTTTCATGACGTGCTGTTTTCTCATGAATTGAAGACTGTAACATATGATGTTATCATTTAGTGCAAACAATACAAAACAAGGGCAATCCTTGCAAATAAGTTACATATATAGAAACATTGTTTCATTCCTTCTCTTCTCTGTATGCTTTCTCTGCCGACTGCCGACTGCCAGGTGCAAAGGGCAGAGTTTGTAACATTGGTTGGAAGATGGAGATGCCCATCTGCAGGATAAAAATTGTGACTTTCTAATTTTGATTTAAATGTTCAAATCTCACAAATACATGTTTTTTTTTTAACCCCTTAAGACCGCAGGGCGTTCTATGCCGTCCCTATTTTAATGGCTCTAAACGCCGCAGGGCGGCATAGAACGCCCTGCGATCTTATGTACTTACACGGTCGCTGGCGATCCCACGCCGGCGATCACGGTATGGGGACTCACCTGGTAGCCCAGGGAGTCCCCCTCCGTCCTTTTCGGCCACCCTGGGCTATGTGATCGCGAGGTCCTTGCAAGGGACACAGACACACATGCACACACACATACAGAGAAACATACACACACACACATATAGAGACATACATAGAGACACACATACAGAGACATACATACAGACACACGTACACTAACACACACACATGCAAAATGTTGGTCACCCTCCTGATTCCTACCTTTTAGGTGCAGGAGGGTGACTTTCCCCGGGGTCCAGTGGTGGCTCAGGGTGATGGGAATCAGAGTTCCCACTTTGACTCCCTCTCCTTCTTCCCGCGTGGCTCTCTCTGATAGCTGGGAGGAGTGACCGGGGCAGTCACTTCCTACCAGCTGTGATGTCCTCTTAGGGGGCCCAGTCGCACTGTTAAAGCGCTGCAGCGCTGACTGGGGCCCCCTGGATATTCATTGCCATGGTGTGGCCCTAACAGTATGGGCCACTCAATGGACCCCATGAATGTGCGGTCCCTGCGGTTACCGCAACACATGGTGACGGGCACGTTGTCGCAGGGGCCTGCAGGGCATCCGGGCCCCCTGGAGTGACTAGGAGGTTTTCCTTTTTCTTTTTTTTCTATACCTTCTTTCTTTTTTCTATTGTTAGCTATATGGTTATGCCCAGGATAGTCTCGTACTATCCACACTAACATATTATTGTGCTTCACTTTAGTGTTTAGCAAAATAATCTGTTTTCGTAGCCCCCACACAGTTAACCCTCGCGTTGCAGAGAGTTATTTCAATATTTGACCGCTGGGTGATAGCTCTGCCAGCGAGCAAATAGTACTTAAAAAAAAGAGAGACACACACACACATACAGACACACACACATACAGACACACACACATACATACATACAGACACACATACACACAGACATACACACACAAAGATACTTTTACACGGATTTTGGCCATTCTGACAAAATCCAGTGTTTAGTGAATAACACAGACAATTGTATATGTAAACTCTTATATTCCTGATAAATAAAGTATCTTATATCCTCAATTTTGCAGGTTGTCTTTTCAGTTTGGTTATCAGTCGCTTGAGAAATATCTCTCAATGGAGTAACTAGCAATTTGCTAACTCCAGTATCTTGGTTATTTATCAACCTTTATCTCTAATCAAATAATAAAAGAGATTTAATCTTTGCTTTACATACACACCACATCCTGTGAACGTTCTGATTCCCAGCTTCCCCAAGACTGAGACAAATTAGCAGGATTCTGACAGTGTCTTTCTGATCGATCTCCTGCTACCAATCGCTCATATCATGTCCTATGGGAGTGAGTAAAACTGATTGACGAGAAGGCTGCTTTTTTCGAGGGAACGTAAGATATTGGAAGATAGAAGTAGGAAATCTGTGTAAGAGATTGTTTGAACATAGACTTCAAGATACAGAAGGCAGGGGGAAAACATGGAGTGACATTTATAACAATATGGAAAAAATCCTTATTCAAGCCCTGTAGAGTGAACTGCTACTCAGGCAATAGAAGCTCTTGAATGGGCAATTTGATTAAGGTGCTGTGTGATAAACTAATGATACTGTGTATTTAGGGTTCTCTGTGCTAACTCCAGAGAGCTATGTACTAACGATATGGAGATCTTTGACCCATAGGATGTTGTGGGCCAAGGCTAGGCTAGTTTTTGGTAATATGAACATGCTTGTTAAAGATGGTATAATGGTAGCTGAGAATCACCCATACCAGTATGTATTCCCTTATCATAGTAAACCAATTTACATGCTTTCCTAGTAAACCAATGTTATAAAGGCATGGTTGTTTTGTTCTGTAGATTTTTGAATAATACTAAATGCTGACTTTCTATACTCATATCGTTGCATTGGTGTGAACAGGAGTATTTGTATTCAGAACATTTTTTCACTTCTATGTGGTGTAAGAAAAGGTAATTTCGATGTAAATAAAACATCAATATGTGCATTACAATAAACACATTATGTGTTTGCCAGTGTAGTCCTGCTCTCTTTCACCTCTCTGCAATGCAAGGTGGGTGATATCATCCTTATATTATTAAAATAATGCACATTTTCACAGACCCTCTCCGGTATTGGGCACCTGAGGGCATACTCATACCAAACATATCCTGAGATTAGTGTGTTATGCATTTAGGCAGTTACTGCTATTTGCAACTGCTACTATGATAAAATGGGAGAGGAGCTGAGGAAACAGTTCCTTTTTATGTCCCTAGCTCCTCTGCCAGCATATCATTATTCATAGAGGGCTGTATTAAAACAATGGCAGCTAGTGCCAACATTGGGCAGACTGGGACATGTATGTCTAGTGCAGCACTAAGATTAAACCCTAGCCTTGATACTAATTTAGATCTTAACCCTAACACTAGAATATTTTATAATATGAAAGATACACAACGGTGAAGCATGCATTGAGTTATAATAATGCCATCTCTGGGTTCTAGAGGCATCTTTTAATACGTCTCCTCAAACCCTTGATAGCGTTAAAGGGTTACTCCAATCCGTAATCTGCATGTTCATATAATACTGGTTTCAGTTAGAGTAACCATTTCTAAGCTAGTCTGCCCCAAAACTTAAAACTGGTTGGTTCAGCGCCAAGGCGAAGTTGTCCCTGAAGCCTGATCCTCCTTGCCTCACATGAAGGGTAGAGATGTCCGGGAAAAAGGACAGAGGGAAATATAGAGGAGACATGGAGGGGAGGGGGGGGAATGCTGCGATTGGCTTTATGGCACCAGTATGCAGTCCGTGCTGGCATCAGACACCAAGACCTTGGCTGGCTAATGGCATTGTGGGTGGAGGAGTTTTATTTCTGGCAGATAAAGGGACACTATCATTTAAGTGGTCTGTGTGCAGTGCCCCTGTCTCCTTAACCTCGCAATGTTAATCATTGCCGTTTCCAGACAGCCACTAGAGGCGCTTCCTGGTGTAATTGAGTTTTACTCTTTTCAAATCAATGAAGTGGTTATGGTGTTTAATTTTCCATAATACACGTTTCACAGGTATCCTACTTCTATATAGTGGAGATATGTGAAAGTACTGGGAAAATATATCTCCTGTGGCAAAACCTTATACACAAATGATTCATATTCCTGCTAAATATATTATTAATTAACTCACTGAATAAGCAGCAACAACTGAATTCATAACTAGAATCCCCACGGGGGACAGTTTGCAAAATCTGGCAATAATAAAATTACACATGGTAAAACTTCAAAATAAAGTGACAAATAAAATAAACAGTTTTCTCCTACAAAAAAAACAACTTTAATTTAGCTCGTAAATAGCATAATTTGGATATAAAGCAGATTGTATTTCTCACAGCGAATGGGACATATGTGTTTTCTTAGTTTACATTCGGATTGACAAGAAGACTTATCTGTCTGTTAAAGAGCAGCTGAAAACGTGTTACTGTTTAGTTTATGTGTGGCAGAGGCACACGCTTTCTTTCCTTTTCTTTGGCACATTTTACATTTTAAATGGACAAATCTACGTGATGGAATTTGATTACGAGACGTGGGGAATGTAGGTGTCAGCTAATGAATGAATTCATACATTTCTGTTCATGTATTTGATATTTTGTATTTGTCACATCAAGCACGTGTCCGGTTTCTTTAGAAGCCTATTTTGATCGCTCTGTATTCTGAGAACTAAATTTTATCTGTTGAGGTCGCTATTGGACCTTAATCACAGATCAGCTCTAGCAGAACTTTGTAAATTCAATGTTCACTGTTCATAATGTTTCTTGTTACCGAAATAGGATCCTCGTGTTAGGCCACTACTTATTTGCATAAAGTCATGTGCGGAAGATATATCAAAGCAGAACATGTGCTATTCTGGGTGCAAGGTAGTACTAAATGTTCAGGGACATCTACTGGTTTGCATAGTGTGTGCTACCTATTTTTGATAAATTGTCCACAATATTATATTGCTCTCTCCTTTTAAAGGGACACTCCGGATCCCTAACTGAAGTGCTTTATGTGTGCAACCTGTGTCCTCTTTTTTTTATAAATTTACAAAAAATCATATTTTAATAGAATTTGGCACTTTTCTAAGTAATTCAAGGTGAACATGCACATCACTTTTGCATGTGTGTATGTGTTATATCCATGTATCACTATTATGATTGGTACTAATAATTGTCTGCCCAAAGTTGTAATGCCGCTCGAGCTTTCAGAAACCTAATGTGTTTTGTGAAACAAAGTCCGTTCCTTTTCTTTTTTTTTAGCTTGCACATTGTTTGTATAAAGGTCACATGGGTTTATGTGATAACTTTTTCAATTGTTGTGCGTTCCATTTTTGTTTTTTTATACTTGGTTGGCTGGTTATAGATCACGATTACAGACATGATTATGTCATGTCCGGTCTCAAGCCTTGTAAAACATATATTCTAAAGATAGTCTACCCAACTGATAACCTGTTAATAACCTGAGGAAGGTAGTAGTTGAGGACACATCCAGATAAGTAGCTGATGCATAAATGATGCATAAATGTTAGTAATTCTGTTTTATTGAGGCTTTATTTAAGTAATTTGAACACATTTATCTCATTATACAGTAAAATCACACAAAGTGATATTTTATGCTAATAAAAAGGCAATTTAGGTTTTATATGCTTATTTACATTACTGCATTACCAGTTTGTACTTTTTCTGTACCTTTGATTCCTTCTTTGAATCAGAAAACATAATGGTGAACAAATTTAAATTCAAAAGATAGAATAAAGTTATACAAAACACAGTAAATTTATAAGGGATAAACAGATTTACTGAGAGCCTAACGTATACCTGCAAACACATTTTTTTAAGTAAATATAAATATTTTATCAAAAAAAATCACAAGAAAGAAAACTATTGGTTTGCCCCTACAGAGCTAAACCATGCAAACAAAATAATCTAATTTCAGATCAGCTGACTAGTTTTTCCTAAATATAATCTTTGCCTCTGCCCCCCTAATATCTATTTTCAAAGAATCCAAGATACAAAAGATTTTAAAGAAACTGGTGCAGTTACAAAAAAAGATGGAAAAATAAAGAACAAGAATCACAACAGTTACAAAAAATAAATAAATCAGGAAAGTAAATTCAGAAGGTCACATGGTGGTAAATTATGGGAGGAAAAGATGGACACAAAACAGGAATATCCAAAGCAATTCTATTTGTTTGCCAGGTTTTGAACAAACATAATTTGTAGCCAGTGAACCTGTTTTCATGGGTCTACTCTGTTTTGGGCTGGCATTTTGGTCTCATCTTATCAGTACTGCCGTAAGTTCTAAAGTTGGAGATGTCTAACCTTAAATGTTAATAACTTCTAGCCTCTAATCCTAATAACTCAAACCTATGCTCCCCAGTAGTGATGTCCCGAACTGTTTGCTGGCGAATAGTTCCTGGCGAACTTCGCTTGTTCGCGTTCGCCACGGATGGCGAACACATGCGCTGTTCGGTCCGCCCCCTATTCGTCATCATTGAGTAAACTTTGACCCTGGCCTGTACCTCACAGTCAGCAGACACATTCCAGCCAATCAGCAGGAGACCCTCCCTCCCAGACCCTCCCACCTCCTGGACAGCATCCATTTTACATTCATTGTGAAGCTATATTCTTAGTGAGAGTAGGGACAGTGTAGCTGCTGCTGATTTGATAGGGAAATTGATACAGTGTTTCCCCGAAAATAGGACCTACCCCGAAAATAAGCCCTAGCCGAATTTTCGGGGTGGGCTGCAATATAAGCCCTACCCCGAAAATAAGACCTAGGCATCTTACCTTTGCGGCCCGGCGGGACTTCCTTCTTCTATGAGGAGGGGGAGGAGCGTTGCGGACCGCGGCATCGCGCAGCATGATGACGACGTGCGCTGCGTGATGACGACGTGCGCAGCGCCGTCAGTCTGCCTTCACGGATATTCAGCGGAAGGATCCATTCCGGGCGGTGAGGCACCCAGTGGTCGGACTCTTTGAACTGTGAGTAGATACCGGTATTTTATGTCTGGGACTTAATTAATTAAAGGGGGGGGTGAATTAATTAAAAGGGGGGTGAATTATTTAAGGGGGGTGAATTAATTAAAGGGGGGGTGAATTAATTAAAGGGAGGGTGAATTAATTAAAGGGAGGGTGGATTAATTAAAGGGGGGTGGATTAATTAAAGGGGGGTGGATTAATTAGAGGGGGGTGTGGATTAATTAGAGGGGGGTGTGGATTAATTAGAGGGGGTGGATTAATTAGGGGGTGTGGATTAGAGGGGGGTGTGGATTAATTAGATGGGGTGTGTGGATTAATTAGAGGGGGTGTGTGGATTAGAGGGGGGTGTGGATTAATTAGAGGGGGTGGATTAATTAGAGGGGGTGGATTTATTAAAGAGGGGGGGATTTATTAAAGAGGGGGGGTGGATTAATTAAAGGGGGGTGGATTAATTAAAGGGAGGGTGGATTAATTAAAGGGAGGGTGGATTAATTAAAGGGAGGGTGGATTAATTAGAGGGGGTGGATTAATTAGAGGGGGTGGATTAATTAGAGGGAGGGTGAATTAATTAAAGGGGGGTGGATTAATTAGAGGGGGTGTGGATTAATTAAAGGGGGGGTGAATTATTTAAGGGGGGTGAATTAATTAAAGGGGGGGTGAATTAATTAAAGGGAGGGTGGCTTAATTAGAGGGGGTGGATTTATTAAAGAGGGGGGTGGATTAATTAAAGGGGGGTGGATTAATTAGAGGGGGTGGATTTATTAAAGGGGGGTGGATTAATTAAAGGGGGGGTGGATTAATTAAAGGGGGGTTCAATGTACATACCGGTTACCGTAAATAAATAAGCCCTACCCTGAAAATAAGCCCTAGTGTGTTTTGTGTGACTAAAATTAATATAAGACCCGGTCTTATTTTCAGAGAAACACGGTAGCTAGGCTAGTGTATTCAGTGTCCACTACAGTCCTGAAGGACTCATCCGATCTCTGCTGTAAGGACAGCACCCCAAAAAGCCCTTTTTAGAGCTAGAACATCAGTCTGCTTTTTTTTTCTGTGTAATGTAATTGCAGTTGCCTGCCTGCCAGCCAGCCTGTGTGTCAGGCTCACAGCATATACTGTGCCCACTTGCTCAGTGCCACCACTCACTCACTGGTGTCACAATAGCTTGCATTTAACCCCTTAAGGACACATGACATGTGTGACATGTCATGATTCACTTTTATTCCAGAAGTTTGGTCCTTAAGGGGTTAAACAAAAAAATACTTTTTTAATGTAGTATAATAGCAGTCAGTTTCCTTCACTAGTGTGCGTTTCAGGGCCTGCCCAGTGCCATTGGTGTCACAATAGCTTGCATTTAACAAAAAAAATAACTTTTTGGACTGTAATATAATAGCAGTCAGTTTCCTTCACTAGTGTGGGTTTCAGGGTCTGCCAGGGCACAGTGTCACACCAGTGCAACTCATATCTGGTGTAACAGTAGTGTACATTTTAAAAAAAAATTTGTTTTGACTGTAATAGATTGAATAGCAGTTAGTTGTTTGCCAGCGTGTGTGTCAGGCTCGCAGCGTATACTGTGCCCACTTGCCCAAAGCCACCACTCATATCTGGTGTCACAATAGCTTGCATTTAACAAAAAAAAACCTTTTGAACTGTAATATAATAGCAGTCAGTTTCCTTCACTAGTGTGCATTTCAGGGCCTGCCCAGTGCCACCACTCACTCACTGGTGTCACAATAGCTTGCATTTAACAAATAAAAAAAAAATTTTTGGACTGTAATATAATAGCATTCAGTTTCCTTCACTAGTGTGCGTTTCAGGGCCTGCCAGGGCACAGTGTCACACCAGTGCAACTCATATCTGGTGTAACAGTAGTGTACATTTTTTTTTTTTTAAAAATAGGATTTTGACTGTAATAGATTGAATAGCAGTTAGTTGTCTGCCAGCGTGTGTGTCAGGCTCACAGCGTATACTGTGCCCACTTGCCCAGTGCCACCGCTCACTCACTGGTGTCCCAATAGCTTGCATTTAACAAAAACAAAACTTTTTTGACTGTAATATAATAGCAGTCAGTTTCATTCACTAGTGTGCGTTTCAGGGCCTGCCCAGTGCCACCACTCACTCACTGGTGTCCCAATAGCTTGCATTTAACAAAAACAAAACTTTTTTGACTGTAATATAATAGCAGTCAGTTTCCTTCACGAGTGTGCGTTTTAGGGCCTGCCAGGGCACAGTGTCACACCAGTGCAACTCATATCTGGTGTAACAGTAGTGTACATTTAAAAAAAAAAATACAATTTTGACTTTAATAGATTGAATAGCAGTTAGTTGTCTGCCAGCGTGTGTGTCAGGCTCGCAGCGTATACTGTGCCCACTTGCCCAGTGCCACCACTCATATCTGGTGTCACAATAGCTTGCATTTAACAAAAAAAACACTTTTTGGACTGTAATATAATAGCAGTCAGTTTCCTTCACGAGTGTGCGTTTCAGGGCCTGCCCAGTGCCACCACTCACTCATATCTGGTGTCCCAATAGCTTGCATTTAAAAAAAACTAAACTTTTTGGACTGTAATATAATAGCAGTCAGTTTCCTTCACGAGTGTGCGTTTCAGGGCCTGCCAGGGCACAGTGTCACACCAGTACAACTCATATTTGGTGCAACAGTAGTGTACATTTAAAAAAAAAATACAATTTTGACTTTAATAGATTGAATAGCAGTTAGTTGTCTGCCAGCGTGTGTGTCAGGCTCACAGCGTATACTGTACCCACTTGCCCAGTGCCACCACTCACTCACTTGTGTCACAATAGCTTGCATTTAACAAAAAAAAAAACTTTTTGGACTGTAATATAATAGCAGTCAGTTTCCTTCACGAGTGTGCGTTTCAGGGCCTGCCCAGTGCCACCACTCACTCATATCTGGTGTCCCAATAGCTTGCATTTAAAAAAAACTAAACTTTTTGGACTGTAATATAATAGCAGTCAGTTTCCTTCACTTGTGTGCGTTTCAGGGCCTGCCCAGTGCCACCACTCACTCATATCTGGTGTCCCAATAGCTTGCATTTAATAAAAAATAAACTTTTTGGACTGTAATATAATAGCAGTCAGTTTCCTTCACGAGTGTGCGTTTCAGGGCCTGCCAGGGCACAGTGTCACACCAGTGCCACTCATATCTGTTGTCACAGTAGCTTGCACGCATAGTACCACTAATCGAAAAAAAAATGACAGGCAGAGGCAGGCCACCCCGCAGGGGCCGTCGTGGTCGTGGTTCTGTGATTCCCTTTGGCCCTAGAATAATGCCCAGTGTTCAGAGGCCATGTACCCTGAACTTGAAAAGTTCTGAGGACATAGTTGACTGGCTAACACAGGACACCCAATCTTCTACAGCTTCCGCTCGGAACCTCGACGCACCATCCTCCTCCAGCTTAGCTTCGGGCACCTCTCAAGTTACCACTCGCCCACCTGCCGCCACCACCAACACTAGCACCACAGCCGCTTCACTTGGTATGTCAGAGGAGTTATTTACACATCAGTTGGAAGAAATGAGTGATGCGCAACCATTATTGCCAGAGGATGTAGATAACAGCGATATGTCTCAGTCAGGCAGCATTACACACGTACGGTGTGATGATGATGATGTTGTACCCGCTGCGTCTTCCTTTTCTGAGTTGTCAGATACAAGCGAAGCGGTTGATGATGACGATGCGTCCATGGATGTCACGTGGGTGCCCGGTCGGCAAGAAGAAGAACAGGGCGAAAGTTCAGATGGGGAGACAGAGAGGAGGAGGAGGAGACGAGTTGGAAGCAGGGGGAGGTCGTCGCAAGGAGCTAGTGGCACAGTCAGACAGCATGCATCGGCACCCGGGGTCAGCCAGACAGCACGCCAATCAACGCATGCTGTTGCCACCACCAGAATGCCGGCATTGCAGAGCTCAGCATTTTTTTTGTGTGTCTGCCTCTGACAACAGCGATGCCATTTGCAACCTGTGCCAAAAGAAACTGAGTCGTGGGAAGTCCAACACCCACCTAGGTACAACTGCTTTGCGAAGGCACATGATCGCACATCACAAACGCCTATGGGATCAACACATGAGTACAAGCAGCACACAAACTCAAAGCCGCCATCCTCCTCCTGGTCCAGCATCTACAGCCACGTTAACCACTGCTGTCCTCCTTGCCCCCTCTCAACCATCCGCCCCTCCGTCTCTCGCCTTGAGCAGTTCCTGCTCATCGGCCCACAGTCAGGTGTCTGTCAAGGACATGTCACCCCCTTGCCCAGCGTCTGACAGCTGGCTTGACTGAACTCTTAGCCCGCCACCTTTTACCATACAAGCTGGTGGAGTCTGAGGCGTTCAAAAAATTTGTAGCTATTGGGACACCGCAGTGGAAGGTACCCGGCCGAAATTTCTTTGCACAAAAGGCAATCCCCAACCTGTACTCGATTGTGCAAAAGGAAGTAATGGCATGTCTGGCACACAGTGTTGGGGCAAGGGTCCATCTGACCACTGATACCTGGTCTGCAAAGCATGGTCAGGGCAGGTATATCACCTACACTGCGCATTGGGTAAACCTGCTGATGGCTGCCAAGCATGGAATGCGTGGCTCTGCAGAGGAGTTGGTGACACCGCCACGACTTGCAGGCTGGCCTGCTGCCACCTCCTCTACTCCTCCTACTCCATCCTCTTCCATAACATCCTCAGCTGAGTCCTCTTCTGCTGCTGCGTCTTGCTCCACATCAACAGCACCCCCCCCCCCCCAGCTCCCCAGGTACTGTTCCACATCCCGGATATGGCAGTGTCACGCCGTCTTGTTGTTGACTTTCCTGAAAGCAGAGAGTCACACCGAACCAGCACTCCTGTCCACACTGAACGCACAGGTGGATCAGTGGCTGACTCCGCACCAACTGGAGATCGGCAAAGTGGTTTGTGACAACGGAAGAAATTTGTTGGCGGCATTGCATTTGGGCAAGTTGACACATGTGCCGTGCATGGCACATGTGTGTAATCTGATCATACAACGCTTTGTGCATAAGTGCCCAGGCTTACAGGACATCCTTAAGCAGGCCAGGAAGGTGTGTGGCCATTTCAGGCGTTCCTACACGGCCATGGCGCACTTTTCCGATATCCAGCGGCGAAACAACATGCCAGTGAGGCGCTTGATTTGCGACAGCCCGACACGTTGGAATTCAACACTCCTAATGTTCGACCGCCTGCTCCAACAAGAAAAAGCCATTAATGAGTATTTGTATGAGCGGGGTGCTAGGACAGCCTCTGCGGAGCTGGGAATTTTTTTGCCACATTACTGGATGCTCATGCGCAATGCCTGTAGGCTCATGCGTCCTTTTGAGGAGGTGACAAACCTAGTCAGTCGCACCGAAGGCACCATCAGCGACATCATACCATTTGTTTTCTTCCTGGAGCGTGCCCTGCGAAGAGTGTCAGGATCCTGCGGGCGGCTGCGAGGGGAGGCTGCAATCCGCTCGCGGCACTCACCCTCCAGCCGTCCGCGGTCCCCTTCCTGCCATTTGTTCGGCGGGCGGCATCCTCCCAGCCACGGGTGCCGCCCGCGTCTTCTTCCGGGTCCCCCGGCGGCAGCATGCATGACGCTGCACGCTGGGAGACCGGCCAATTTGTTACACGCCGGGGTCAGTCACCTGATCCGGCATTAAAGGCACAGTGCCTCAATCACAGTGGGAGGTTTAGATATCTCCCACGTGTGATTGTTAATTCTGATTGGAAATTAGCCAATCAGAATTAACCTTCTGGTTTAAATACTTACCTTTCCTGTTCCTCCCTGCCCTGTTGTGGTCTTTGCTTTATAGTATTGATTCTGAACGTGTGCTTTCTGGTTACGTACTCTCTGGCTTGTTATACTGACTTTGTGACTTTCTCCTACCCTTTGACCTCGGCTTGTTTCTCGTTATTCTGTTTTCTGGTTCCCCTTACTCGGCTTGTCTCCTGACTATTCTGTGTGTGCTTAGCCCGGCCACTCTAAGGACCGGTACGGCACACTTTCTGTGTGTGTGTTAGCGTGTTGGGTTCCCCGAATCGTGACAAAGAGTGCTGGATCAGGCCGTAGATGAGCGTGAAGAGGAAGAGTTGTGGTCACCATCACCACCAGAAACAGTCTAATCAGCATCACTTGCTGGACCTGCGGCAATGCTGGAAGAGTATTGTGAGGAAGAGGAGTCAGAGGAGGAATGTGGCTTTGAGGAGGAGGAGGAAGACCAACCACAACAGGCATCCCAGGGTGCTCGTTGTCACCTATCTGGTACCCGTGGTGTTGTACGTGGCTGGGGGGAAGAACATACCTTCAGAGAGATCACTGAGGACGAGGAACAGGACAAAAGTAGCTCGGCATCCAACCTTGTGCAAATGGGGTCTTTCATGCTGTCCTGCCTGTTGAGGGACCCTCATATAAAAAGGCTGAAGGAGAACGACCTGTACTGGGTGTCCACACTACTAGACCCCCGGTATAAGCAGAACGTGTCTGAAATAATACCGAATTACGGCAAGTTGGAAAGGATGCAGCAGTTCCAAAATCAATAAAAAAGTATGCTTTACACAGCGTATAAGGGTGATGTCACAGCACAACGGGAATCTAACAGGGGAAGAGGTGAAAGTAATCCTCCTCCTCCCAGGACGCTTTACAGACGTGTTGTTGATGGAGGACATGCAAAGCTTTTTAAGTCCTACGCATCGCCACAGCCCTTCGGGGTCCACCCTCAGAGAACAACTCGACCGACAGGTAGCAGACTACCTCGCCTTAACTGCAGATATCGACACTCTGAGGAGCGATGAACCCCTTGACTACTGGGTGTGTAGGCTTGACCTGTGGCCTGAGCTATCCCAATTTGCGATAGAACTTCTGGCCTGCTCCGCTTCAAGTGTCCTGTCAGAAAGGACCTTCAGTGCAGCAGGAGGTATTGTCACTGAGAAGAGAAGTCGCCTAGGTCAAAAAAGTCTAGATTACCTCACCTGTATTAAGATGAATGAGGGATGGATCCCGCAGGGACTGACAGTGGGCGATACATTAGACTAAAAAAGACCTGATGAGGGGGACCACTTAACACACCACTCCTATCTGGTGGCACATTAGATTGCACGCGCAGTGCCCCAAATTTGAAGTATGAGGACCGACCAAGCATGTTTTTCCATCTCCCGCTTCCTAAAATCGATGCCTTATATACACGTCCCCTGATAGGGGACGTAACAGGGATTAAACTGATAAGAATAGTACTACTTAACAGACCACTCCTATCTGGTGGCGCATTAGATTGCACGCGCAGTGCCCCAAATTTGAAGTAGGAGGACCGACCAAGCATCTTTTTCCATCTCCCGCTTCCTAAAATTGATGCCTTATATACACGTCCCCTGATAGGGGACGTAACAGGGATTAAACTGATAAGAATAGTACTACTTAACAGACCACTCCTATCTGGTGGCACATTAGATTGCACGCGCAGTGCCCCAAATTTGAAGTAGGAGGACCGACCAAGCATCTTTTTCCATCTCCCGCTTCCTAAAATCGATGCCTTATATACACGTCCCCTGATAGGGGACGTAACAGGGATTAAACTGATGAGAATAGTACTACTTAACACACCACTCCTATCTGGTGGCAAATTAGATTGCACGCGCAGTGCCCCAAATTTGAAGTAGGAGGGCAGACCAAGCATCTTTTTCCATCTCCCGCTTCCTAAAATCGATGCCTTATATACACGTCCCCTGATAGGGGACGTAACAGGGATTAAACTGATAGGAATAGTACTACTTAACACACCACTCCTATCTGATGACACATTAGATTGCACGCACAGTGCCCCAAATTTGAAGTAGGAGGACCGACCAAGCATGTTTTTCCATCTCCCGCTTCCTAAAATCGATGCCTTATATACACGTCCCCTGATAGGGGACGTAACAGGGATTAAACTGATAGGAATAGTACTACTTAACACACCACTCCTATCTGGTGGCACATTAGATTGCACGCGCAGTGCCCCAAATTTGAAGTAGGAGGACCGACCAAGCATCTTTTTCCATCTCCCACTTCCTAAAATCGATGCCTTATATACACGTTCCCTGATAGGGGACGTAACAGGGATTAAACTGATGAGAATAGTACTACTTAACACACCACTCCTATCTGGTGGCAAATTAGATTGCACGCGCAGTGCCCCAAATTTGAAGTAGGAGGGCAGACCAAGCATCTTTTTCCATCTCCCGCTTCCTAAAATCGATGCCTTATATACACGTCCCCTGATAGGGGACGTAACAGGGATTAAACTGATAGGAATAGTACTACTTAACACACCACTCCTATCTGATGACACATTAGATTGCACGCACAGTGCCCCAAATTTGAAGTAGGAGGACCGACCAAGCATGTTTTTCCATCTCCCGCTTCCTAAAATCGATGCCTTATATACACGTCCCCTGATAGGGGACGTAACAGGGATTAAACTGATAGGAATAGTACTACTTAACACACCACTCCTATCTGGTGGCACATTAGATTGCACGCGCAGTGCCCCAAATTTGAAGTAGGAGGACCGACCAAGCATCTTTTTCCATCTCCCACTTCCTAAAATCGATGCCTTATATACACGTTCCCTGGTAGGGGACGTAACAGGGATTAAACTGATAGGAATAGTACTACTTATACACACCTTATAATAACGCAGAGAGAGGCAACGCAGAGAGAGGAGTCTGAAGAAGAGGAGTCAGAGGAGGAAGGTGGCTTTGAGGAGGTGGAAGACCAAACACAGCAGGCGTCCCAGGTCGTTGTTGTCACCTTTCGGGACCCTTGGTGTTGTACGTGGCTGGGTGGAGGAAGAGACCTTCAATGACATCAGTGAGGACAAGGAACGGGACATGGCTAGCTTGGTATCCAACCTTGTGCAAATGGGTAGTTTGCGGTTGTGCAAATGGACTGTTTGCGGTTGTTTGCAGTGCGTTAAACGGGGAGTTTGGTCTGTCACTGTGAAGCGGGCGTAACCCTTACACTACTTGATCGATACAAAATCATACCTGATGTTTTAAAGCAACAATTTAGGAATGTTAGGTGATTTATGCCCTTTATGGATTAAAACCAGACTCTGCATCAACTATGTAATTTTCCATGGGAGTTTTGACATGGATCCCCCTCCGGCATGCCACAGTCCAGGTGTTAGTCCCCTTGAAACAACTTTTCCATGACTATTGTGGCCAGAAAGAGTCCCTGTGGGTTTTAAAATTCGCCTGCCAATTGAAGTCTATGGCGGTTTGCTCGGTTCGCCCGTTCGCGAACATTTGCGGAAATTCGCGTTTGCCATTCGCGAACGGAAAATGTTATGTTCACAACATCTCTATCAAGCAGTTATTACCCTACATTGAAAGATTATATCCTTGAATATTCTGTTTTTGCAAGTATGCATCTAGTAGCTGTTTGAACATCTGTATGGACTCTGATAAAACCACTTCTTCAGGCAGAGAATTCCACATCCTGATTGTTCTTACAGTAAAAAAACCTTTCCTTTGCCTTAGACGAAATCTTCTTTCTTCCAGTCTAAACGCATGGCCTCGTGTCCTATGTAAAGTCCGGTTTGTGAATAGATTTCCACACAATGGTTTGTATTGGCCCCGAATATATTTGAATAATGTTATCATATCCCCTCTCAGGCGACGTTTTTCTAAACTAAATAGGTTTAAATTTGTTAACCTTTCTTCATAGCTGATATGTTCCATTCCTTTTATTAATTTTGTAGCCCGCCTCTGCACTTTTTCTTGTGCCATAATATCCTTCTTTAGAACAGGTGCCCAAAATTGCACAGCATATTCAATATGTGGTCTTATCAGTGATTTATAAAGAGGCAAAATTATATTTTCATCCCGAGAATAAATGCCCTTTTTCATATATGACAATACCTTACTGGCCTTGGCCACTGCTGATTGACATTGCACATTGTTGCATAGTTTGTTGTCTATAACAATTCCCAAGTCCTTTTCGTGTGTTGTTATCCCTTATTCACTTCCATTAAGGGTATACGTTGCTTGTGTATTCTTCACGCATTTTTATTCACATACACTTTTATAACTAGGGTAAGAGACACTAAAGGCACCAGACCACTTCATCTCAATTAAGTGGACTGATTGCAGTGCACCTGCTGTTTTAATCCTGCATCCGTTTAGTAGGAACAGCAATGTTTTCATTGCAGGATTAACACACCTCTGGTGTCTTCCTGACAACCACTAGAGGCACTCTACATGTGAGAACCAAATCAGACTCAGTTCTTAATCAAAAGCCACTCAAAGAGAGAATTTGATTATCGCAGCATGGCAATGTACCGACGTGCACTAGCTTCCCAATACTTCTCTTGAGGGAGGAATTGGATTGGCTGAGGTCATCAGTCTTGGTGACCTCAGCAAGGGAGGCGGGATGGCAGGGTGGTGCTGTGAGTGAGTAAAAGTAAGTTAATCTTTTTTTACTTCACACAGTGGAGGCTGGATAGGTAACACTGTTAGGAGAATTTGTTAGATATATTTATACATATATATATATATATATATCTTTTTGAAAATCTTTAGAATTATAGGTATTATTATTATTTTATTATTTATATAGCGCCATCAGAATCCGTAGCGCTGTACAATGGGTGGACTAACAGACATGTAATTATAACCAGACAATTGGACATACAGGAAGAGAAAGGTGGAGGGCCCTGCTCAATGAGCTTACATTCTAGAGGGAGTGGGGTATAGTGACACAAAGGGTAAAAGTAGGGGTACGAAATAGGTTGTTAGAAAAGTATTCACTGAGGGCTTAGTAGGTAATTTTTGACAGCTGTAGGAGAGAAGTAATGGGGGTGGGGGATAAAAACCGTAAAACAGTTTAATTGATATGCTTTCTTGAAGAAGTGAGTTTTCAATGATTTTTTGAATGAGTTGAGACAGGGTGAAAGATATTTGCATATAATTATTTCTTATACATATTGGAAATACTAAATACATTATGGCACAGTACTTTGATTCTGCCTTCTATATTATTTATGGAAATGTTAAATAAAGCGCTTTTGGACGTTCTTGCTGTGCTGTAGCTATATAATTTTTTTTCCATTAGAATGTTCACAAGAAAATAAAAGTCATCATACCCTGGCCAAAGTACTTTAAAGGAACACTCCACCCACCACCACCTTAAGTACTTTAGCATGACGCATTACTTTATGTGTGAAAAGTGTATTCACTTTTCTTTTCATTTTACTAAAAACAGATAGACATTGGCATTTTTATAAATGAATCTTGTTATTTCCTCCCCACAGCTGTCAATCAGACAACCAATCTCATTACTTCCTGGTTTGGTTAGTTTAGTGGAGGTAAACTCAAGAGGCAGCAATTTCCCAGAGCACCTGACATACAAAGACTTCTCATTGAGCTGTATTGGGAAGTCTGTGATTGGACAGCCGCAGAAAGTCTGGGCGGAGCTAGAAGGGGAGGGTTTGCAAAGACAGCAGACAAGAGAACTGCAGCTTTTGTAATATGTTTTTAGATCTAACCCCAATGACAAAATGCACAATTAAGTGCATGCAAGTTTTAATTGAAGTATGTCTGATAAATAGTGATGCCTTTTTCTTTTCTTTGTTTTAATTTGTGCATCAGAGTGTCCCTTTAACCCCTTAAGGACACATGACATGTGGGACATGTCATGATTCACTTTTATTCCAGAAGTTTGGTCCTTAAGGGGTTAAATCATGTATCTTCCCAAATTTATATTTGCTTGAATTAATATCATACATCTCTTCACAACTCTTCACACTTCTTGTAGTTAATTAACTAATTGTAATGAGAAATGTATTTCATTTTATTTTGCAGGTTTCAAGAGAGCTGTAATTTTCAAACATTTTTAAAGTTACTTTACATATCCTCTATATTTAACCAGTACGCATTTCTGAGAGCTGAGATCATCATACCTTAATCTTCAAGTCCCCAATGTTAGCAGGTCCCACGTGGATGTTGTGTGGACTCCTCCAACAATCTCTATAGCTGCCAGCACAACATTCCACAATGCCCTCTACTGGCCCGAATGCTATTACTGCAAGGCTAGCACACACATTTTTCCTCAATAGCATTCACATCTACAGGCAGGGCTGAACTGATGTCAAATTCTAACTGAATTCTGTGCTATATAAACCCAGAACCACTGTGAACGCATTGTTCTTTAACTGTTCTAATAATCCTATCAAAGAGAGAGAATACAATGTTTCTGTTTTCCAATCAAATTGGTGTATTAATTATGCCAGGACTGGATTGTCATACCAATCACTAAATCTTCAATATTAAAGGACCACTATAGGCACCCAGACCACTTCAGCTTAATGAAGTGGTCTGGGTGCCAGGTCCAGCTAGGGTTAACCCTTTTTTCTATAAACATAGCAGTTTCAGAGAAACTGCTATGTTTATATTAGGGTTAATCCAGCCTCTAGTGGCTGTCTCATTGACAGCCGCTAGAGGCGCTTGCATGCTTCTCACTGTGAAAATCACAGTGAGAAGACGCCAGCGTCCATAGGAAAGCATTGTGAATGCTTTCCTATGAGACTGGCTGAATGCGCGCGCGGCTCTTGCCGCGCATGCGCATTCAGCCGAGGAGGAGGAGAGGAGACGGAGAGAAGGAGGAGAGTCCCCCGCCCGGCGCTGGAGAAAGAGGTAAGTTTAACCCCTTCCTCACCCCAGAGCCCGGCGGGAGGGGGACCCTGAGGGTGGGGGCACCCTCAGGGCACTATAGTGCCAGGAAAACGAGTATGTTTTCCTGGCACTATAGTGGTCCTTTAATTTAAATGAAAATAGAGCATTACTTGAATCGAAAGGTAATTCAATGTTTTATTTAAAGGTGTAAAATCCAGAGAAGTGACGGTTCCCCTTTCAGACCTCACATTCAAATTACCAGATAATTTTCCTTTATTTTTGTAATGATTTACTTATCTAAAAGCCAATCTACGTGCAGCTCTGTAATGTACAGCCCACTCTGGTCCCTAAAACCCCTTGTTCATTATGGAATGTCCTGCTGATTTAGAATTAGAAGATCAATACAGTTTAATATGTGGGACATTCGATTTTGATACAGAATCTTGATATATCTGTGTAGATAGGTAGGTAGGTAGGTAGGTAGGTAGGTAGATAGATAGATAGATAGATAGATAGATAGATAGATAGATAGATAGATAGATAGATAGATAGATAGATAGATAGATAGATAGATAGGTAGATATTTTGTTATACAAAATAATTTTTTGATATTTTAATATTTTGGGGAAAAAAATATTTAAACAGTTCTTAAATCATTTGAAAAGCCTAAAATATTAAATTGAGTCATTGGTCCTTAAATGGTTAAGCAAGAAGTGCAATAAACCTGTGGCTAAACAGCTTTTTTATAGTATAATATTTTCGCATCATTTGCTCTGCATCAAGGAAATGCTCAACCTCTTTGCTATGGTTATTACGTTACTATGACAAAGATGTCAGGAGCAATTGAGGACAGAGAGTGTATGAGATAAGGAGAAGAGGGAGGCTAGGTGGACAAGCATGACAAGATAAAGGTGAGAATGAAAACGTGATGGAGCAAAGGTAACTTGCTGCTTGGGTTTTTTGGTTGTTTTTTGGTAGCAGCTACATATAAATAAAGCAAGATTTACGAAAAAATGCCACACTTTAAATCAAACATTTAGTGTTTTCAATAGTTTTTTATTAACATTTTAAAAATTGCTCAAACATGGGCAGTGTTATCCGTGCACCCAGAAGGTGATGGGAGAAAGATGTGACTGGCCGACAAATAGCAAATTGATAAAAAAAAAAATATGTATATTTTTTAATGAAAATATTTCTCCTTATACATACCGAGAAAACAGGCCTTACCTGCTCCCCAATAAAGAGTGCATAACGTCCAACATTACAACTATACAAAGAGAGACATTTTCATTTTAGGGGTGTGAGTGCTGCCAAGGGAGGGCTGTTCTGAAAAACTCTAGGTGACTTATGTCAGGATCGGGACAGGGATCCAACACGCAGAGTACAAACAGGTACAGGATACGTATACCGGACCTTAGAATGGCCGGACTAACGTACGGAGAGTATAGAGAATGGTCAGAGACAAGCCGAGGTCGAGGGAACGAGAGGACAGGTAAGCGAGGAACAAGCCGGGTCAAGGATAACAGAGGTAAACAGAGTAAGTCAAACAAGCCGGGTCGGAACCAAAGGGATAACTGAAAATACCAGAGCACTGTGTGACTAGGCAGGCTAGAACCACGACAGGGCAATGAGCAAATGAGAGAAGCACTGTTAAATATTAGTATCAGCCCCTTGTTTGGTCATATTGGTAATAGGCGCAATAATAGAAGAGTATCCCTTAATAAAGCGCCTATAATAATTAGAGAAACCAATAAACCTCTGAATCGCCTTGAGTCCCTTAGGCAATGGCCAATCTAAAATAGATTGGAGTTTGTCAGGATCCATCTTAAAGCCTTCCCCAGAAATCACGTAACCAAGAAAGTCTATCTGAGACTGGTCAAAACTGCATTTCTCCAATTTACAGTATAAGCCATGTTGCAGAAGTTTGTGCAATACCTTTCTGACTTGTCTGTGGTGGGTCTCAATGTCCCTAGAGTGTATAAGTATGTCATCCAGGTATACAATAACACAATCATGTTGAAACTCCCTAAGAACTTCATTAATCAAATCCTGAAATACTGCCGGAGCATTACAAAGACCAAATGGCATAACCGTGTATTCATAGTGACCATAACGGGTATTGAACGCTGTCATCCACTCGTGTCCATGCTGGATTCTCACCAAGTTATACGCCCCTCTGAGATCTAACTTTGTGAAAATTTTAGAGCCCTTTAAACGATCAAACAGCTCGGTAATCAAAGGAATCGGACAGGCATTTCTGATGGTTATCTTATTCAAACCTCGGTAATCAATACAAGGTCTCAGAGTACCATCCTTCTTTTTAACGAAAAAAAAACCAGCCCCGGCGGGAGAAGAGGATCTCCTAATGAATCCTTTTTCTAGATTCTCACGAATATATTCCTCTAGAACTGAGTTCTCTTGAGTGGATAGAGGATATACATTGCCCCTCGGAGGCATAGTACCAGGTAGAAGCTTAATTTTACAATCAAATGACCTGTGTGGAGGTAAGGTATCAGCATTCTTCTTGTCGAATACTGCTTTTAAGTCCTGGTAGAGAGACGGTATCTGTCTCTCTGTAGACTGAGTGGAAGTACCTGGTGTGTTTACTACAGCCAATGGAGAAACCCTGCGTAAACACCTCTCCTGGCAGCCCTGACCCCATGGGAGTATCTCCCCTAACTCCCAATCGATAATAGGGTTATGTCTTTTTAACCAAGGGTACCCCAGGACTATGGGGACAGAAGGGGACGAAATGAGCATAAGTGATAACTTTTCCTCGTGTAAGATGCCAACAGTTAAGTTAACGGGTATGGTCTCACGGAAGATAACAGGCTCAAGTAAAGGTCTACCATCTATGGCCTCAACGGCCAAGGGTGTATCCCTTAACTGGGATGGGATAGTGTGTTTCGTAGCAAAGGCTTGGTCGATAAAATTCTCAGCAGCTCCGGAATCTATCAAAGCCATAGTCTTTAGTACTCCCTTCTCCCAAGTTAAAGAAACTGGTAGCAGAAGCCTGTGATCTTTATAATTATGAGTAGAGGACAAAATAGAAACACCCAAGGCCTGTCCTCTAGAGAAACTTAGGTGCGAGCGTTTCCCGAACGATTAGGACAATTCAGGCGTAAGTGACCTCTGACTCCACAATACATGCATAATCCCTCTCTTCTCCTGTACTGTCTCTCTTCTTCTGAGAGGCGAGTATTGCCTATCTGCATAGGTTCAGGAAACAGTGAGGTAGTGGAATCAGGACTTTGAAATGCGGGAGCTAATTTAAAGGAAGGTCTAAGGTTCCTCTCTCGAGTGTTTTGTCTCTCTCTTAAACGCTCATCAATACGAGAAATGAACGAAATTAAATCCTCCAAATTTTCAGGGAGTTCTCTAGTAGCAACCTCATCAAGGATTACGTCTGATAGCCCGTTCAAAAATACATCTATATAAGCCTGCTCATTCCACTTAACTTCTGACGCCAGAGACCTGAACTCTAGTGCATAATCCACAAGTGTTCGGTTCTCCTGTCTCAGGCGCAACAGTAATCTGGCTGCATTGACCTTTCTACCAGGGGGGTCAAAAGTTCTTCTAAAGGCAGCTACAAAGGCATTATAATTATATACTAACGGGTTATCGTTCTCCCATAGTGGGTTGGCCCATCTCAGAGCTTTCTCAATGAGTAAGGTGATAATAAATCCAACCTTTGCCCTATCTGTAGGATAGGAACGAGGTTGCAATTCAAAGTGGATACTAATCTGGTTTAAAAAACCACAACACTTCTCAGGTGAACCACCATAACGTACTGGTGGGGTAATGCGGGAGGAGGCACCTACAGTGGCTACCTCTAGGCCAGAACTTACAGGGGAGATAGAAGTAGTACGTGTCTCCTCTGGTGGATTATTGGCACGAGATAATAACGCCTGTAGCGCTAGGGCCATTTGATCCATTCTGTGTTCCATGGCTTCGAACCTAGGATCAGAGGGGCCAAGCTGACTGTTTGTACTTGCAGGATCCATTGGCCCTGTCGTAATGTCAGGATCGGGACAGGGATCCAACACGCAGAGTACAAACAGGTACAGGATACGTATACCGGACCTTAGAATGGCCGGACTAACGTACGGAGAATATAGAGAATGGTCAGAGACAAGCCGAGGTCGAGGGAACGAGAGGACAGGTAAGCGAGGAACAAGCCAGGTCAAGGATAACAGAGGTAAACAGAGTAAGTCAAACAAGCCGGGTCGGAACCAAAGGGATAACTGAAAATACCAGAGCACTGTGTGACTAGGCAGGCTAGAACCACGACAGGGCAATGAGCAAATGAGAGAAGCACTGTTAAATACCCTGGCTCAGAAGGGTAGACACGCCTCCGACGAGTCCTGATTAGTCTCCAAACAATTGAGTGACAGGTCGTTCCGGGTTGGCGTCATGACGTCGACTTCCGGACGTCATGCTACAAAAGGAAGTGACTCCCTCGCGGCCGGCGTTTATGTGACCGGGTGGACCGCGAGGAACAGGGGAAACAGACCGTCCGGATGGATAGACGTCTAAGTCTCTACCTCTCCCAGAGGTAGAGACTTCAAGTACCCTGACAACTTACTGATAACAATTTATGCAACTAAAATATAATTTAAAGAAGGACAATGTATAATATTTACACCAAATGATTTCTTAACACATTTATGATATATTTTAAAGACATATTACAGGGAGATAGAAAAGAGGGATAGAGAGATTTGGGCCAAAAATATGGACTGTCAATCCTAAATTGGGACATTTGGGAGGCCAAAAAAAGAGCTCCCAGAGACCTGCTTATGCCATTATGATAAAGAGGAGTTAAAATCGGTGCAGCTGCAGGAAGCTTTGGGCTCAGGGATGCGATAACAGTTTCAAATTCCCTGTACCCCCTTTCAACAGTTGGGTAGTTGATTAATAAAGGAGGTGCTTGTCATATAAAAAAGCAGATTTGTCTCTGCCAAAAAAAAAAATCACTGCAATAACTTATGGCAAAAAATCCTCTTGTAGACACGGTTTTCTTCTGGTAAAGGGATTTTTCTGAACAGATCCAGACACTTTACTGTTTACATACTGAGACTCTAATGATCGAAATGGGTTTTCTAATGTAAACAGCATAAAAATAAAAATGCTGGCACATTAATAAAAAAAAGGAAAAGGAGAATAACACAAACCCATGCAAAACATATACAAATTTGTAAAATGGTTATAAAATGTATAATTTCAAAAACAAATTCCTCTCCATAAATTTTCACTCTTAAAGGGATATTATTGGGACCCAGAACACTTCATCTCATTGAAGTGGTGTGGGTGCAGCCTACCTGTTACAGAGAAACTGCAATGCTTACATTTCAGTGCTAAGGCTGCCTCTAGTGGCTGTGCAGAAGACAGCAACTAGAGGCGCTTCCTGCAGTTTCATCTTTGTATTTCTAATTCTAAAGTGTTCCTTTAACTCTTAGTCTAAGGCCTCATCATAAACTCTACCTCTCTAACTCCTAACCCCAATCACTCACCCTAAAATAACACATTACCTCTCTAACCACTAATCCTACCCACTACTAAATGCTCTACTCCTGAACCTAACCACTCACCCCGAAACAGTGGCCAACTTTATGATAGCAATAATGTGTCCCTGGTGAAACTATCTGAAATTGAATTGTCATTCCACAAATATATGTTTAAATTTCTATCACAGAAGAACAACTATTTTATTAAAATAGTACAAATAAATATAATATTTGGTCTAAATGATAAAGCTTGGAAAATTGTTCTTGGATTTGCATTTGTTACCAGACGCATAATGTACCATTGATAAGTTTGTGATACATGTTTGCATACACATAGATGGTTTTATTCATTAATATACGGGTTGAATTCTCACCATAGTCCCTCTCAACATTGGATCGAAATGAGTTTCTTGGCAAGTTAAAGGATTGCTGAAAGTGAAATTCTGGAGATTCAGAAAAGAGTTCCCATAAGTCACTGCTCAGTGCCAGTAGTAGTCAATAGGGATAGCTTTATGGTATATATACAGGGAGTGCAGAATTATTAGGCAAGTTGTATTTTTGAGGATTAATTTTATTATTGAACAACAACCATGTTCTCAATGAACCCAAAAAACTCATTAATATCAAAGCTGAATATTTTTGGAAGTAGTTTTTAGTTTGTTTTTAGTTATAGCTATTTTAGGGGGATATCTGTGTGTGCAGGTCACTATTACTGTGCATAATTATTAGGCAACTTAACAAAAAACAAATATATACCCATTTCAATTATTTATTTTTACCAGTGAAACCAATATAACATCTCAACATTCACAAATATACATTTCTGACATTCAAAAACATAACAAAAACAAATCAGTGACCAATATAGCCACCTTTCTTTGCAAGAACACTCAAAAGCCTGCCATCCATAGATTCTGTCAGTGTTTTGATCTGTTCACTATCAACATTGCGTGCAGCAGCAACCACAGCCTCCCAGACACTGTTCAGAGAGGTGTACTGTTTTCCCTCCTTGTAAATCTCACATTTGATGATGGACCACAGGTTCTCAATGGGGTTCAGATCAGGTGAACAAGGAGGCCATGTCATTAGATTTTCTTCTTTTATACCCTTTCTTGCCAGCCACGCTGTGGAGTACTTGGACGCGTGTGATGGAGCATTGTCCTGCATGAAAATCATGTTTTTCTTGAAGGATGCAGACTTCTTCCTGTACCACTGCTTGAAGAAGGTGTCTTCCAGAAACTGGGAGTTGAGCTTGACTCCATCCTCAACCCGAAAAGGCACCACAAGCTCATCTTTGATGATACCAGCCCAAACCAGTACTCCACCTCCACCTTGCTGGCGTCTGAGTCGGACTGGAGCTCTCTGCCCTTTACCAATCCATCCATCTGGCCCATCAAGACTCACTTTCATTTCATCAGTCCATAAAACCTTAGAAAAATCAGTCTTGAGATATTTCTTGGCCCAGTCTTGACGTTTCAGCTTGTGTGTCTTGTTCAGTGGTGGTCGTCTTTCAGCCTTTCTTACCTTGGCCATGTCTCTGAGTATTGCACACCTTGTGCTTTCGGGCACTCCAGTGATGTTGCAGCTCTGAAATATGGCCAAACTGGTGGCAAGTGGCATCTTGGCAGCTGCACGCTTGACTTTTCTCAGTTCATGGGCAGTTATTTTGCGCCTTGGTTTCTCCACACGCTTCTTGCGACCCTGTTGACTATTTTGAATGAAACGCTTGATTGTTCGATGATCACGCTTCAGAAGCTTTGCAATTTTAAGAGTGCTGCATCCCTCTGCAAGATATCTCACTGTTTTTGACTTTTCTGAGCCTGTCAAGTCCTTCTTTTGACCCATTTTGCCAAAGGAAAGGAAGTTGCCTAATAATTATGCACACCTGATATAGGGTGTTGATGTCATTAGACCACACCCCTTCTCATTACAGAGATGCACATCACCTAATATGCTTAATTGGTAGTAGGCTTTCGAGCCTATACAGCTTGGAGTAAGACAACATGCATAAAGAGGATGATGTGGTCAAAATACTAATTTGCCTAATAATTCTGCACACAGTGTATATATATATATATATATATATATATATATATATATATATATAAGATAACGTTCAGGACACTGTCTGAATATTCCACGAGATTAGAAAAATAGGCTAGGGGAACCCAACAAGATAGCTTAGCTGGTTAATGAACCAGTTATGTTACCACGTAACATGTTATCAAACCCATGACCTGCAAGTTAAAGGAACACTATAGGCACCCTGACCATGTCATCTTATTGAAGTGGTCTGGGTGAAGTGTCCCTGTCCCCCTTAGTCCTGCAATGTAAAACAGTGCAGTTTTAGAGAAACTGCCATGATTACCTTGCAGGACTAATACTGCCTCTAGTGGCTGTCAATCAGACAGCCACTAGAGGCGCTTCCTGGATCCTAACGGACTCCAGGTTGTCTAAACGATGCTGGACGTCCTCACACTCTGCTTAAGGGCATGCAAAGTCGGTGAAATTATCATAGAACATTGAATGAATACTTTCCTATGGGAAGGGCCGAAACGTGCTTGCACCGCTCGCTGTGAATGCTTATTAGCCCCCACTGTCGGATATAGTTGGAGGAGGAATTGGGTGAGTAAATAAAGGACTTCTAAACCCTTTCCATACTCAGGTGGGTAAGGGGGGGGGGGGGAGTGTGCAAGGGAGAGGGGGCAGAAGACATTGCATTGTAAAGAATACAACTATACAACTTTGTATCCCTAACAATATAGATTCCCTTTGAATTTATTTTTGACTGGAAAAAAAACATCCTTCTGTAAGTCCACAAGATGAGTATGATTGAGTAAAATGACAATACCATCTATACGGCACTATGAATGCTCAGAGTCTAGAGAATGTAGGAAGTGTTCACTTTTTTAAAACACTATGCTATAATATTTTGATATGACAGGCCCCAAACCTATATATTGTTGTAACTTGGTTAACATAATGTATGGATAAATGTTAGTTCTCTGAAACATTGCAATGAATTGTGTTAAATTATAAAAAATAAGCTGGTCAATAAGGTATGACAATGTAACAAATATTGGTAATTTATTTGGTTTCTATGAGAGAGACTGAACTGGATATAATGTAGGGAGTATTGGCACTCACACCATACATACAATGAGCACAAAGAAATATGAATACCCTTTCTAGTTGTAGAAACATTGTAATAGAATTGCCGCACGTTCCCATTTCTGTGCAGTGGATGTGTTCCGTTAACACATACATTGAATTCTCCTGGGATAAAGGTCAGTTAGATCCTTTAACATTTAGTGGTAATGAAACCATTTTTAATTCATAACTTATGTCTCTGTACTGCAATATCTACTAAGCTATGAGAGAGAGTGAGAGAGTGTGTGTGTGTGTGTGTGTGTGTGTGTGTGTGTGTGTGTGTGTGTGTGTGTGTGTGTGTTTTATAAAGCTTCTTCTCTGTGACAAAATAAAATATACATAAAAAGTATTATTTTTCAGGAAACAGAACGATGTGTGAGTTCAATAAATCTCCTAGACAGTTTTTTTCTATAGCTGGGGATATGTTTTTTGCTAAGTTAATTGCTGCCTTTGTCTCGCACTGCAGTAAGCCCGTACAATGATATGCTTGGATATTTGTGTATGCAGGTGGCTCTGTGATGGTAAAATGTAAAACAGTTTTGAATAACATGATACGAGATGATATCTCAGATATCTGCAATACATTTAGGGGTTTATTTTACAAACTCTGAATTGCAGCTAATTGAAAATTAAATTGTAAAATGTAGGTCAAAATAGCCAGGCTGTAGACTCTGTTTAACCCCTTAAGGACACATGACGTGTGTGACATGTCATGATTCCCTTTTATTCCAGAAGTTTAGTCCTTAAGGGGTTAAACCATGAACACAGAGAAAATAAAAATTATACAGATGATATAGCAACTATGCAAACCAAAAAATTCTACAGAAATCCCCACTTAGATTTAGATCTGCCTCTATCCTATTTTTGTTTATGTTTTCCAAAGAAGATTTTCAGCTTATCACAATGCACTGCTTAATGGCTCAATCCCAAAATTAAAGAGAGGCTATGATAACTTCTCATCGAGTCTTCTTGGAAAACCCATTTAAATTGTACATCAAGATATTCCCAGGAAATCTATAGAGAAGCATGCAGGGTTATGTGTAATTACAATATCCGAAGCAACATGTTAAAAGTGGAATAATCAGCGGGTCTATTCCAGTGGTTTACATAGTGACTTCCACTTTTAGAGCATTTCTCCCAGAATGCCCTTTGCGGTCATCCATTTTAAATTTACTTTCAAAATAATGGATGACAAATAATGGACATTGCAACAGCAAGAAGTATACAAGCTGTATGACGAATGGTCAAAATAAATAGTTTTGACACAGAACTATAAATGTGATAAGTAGTCAACCCATGGGTCATATAATAAAATACAATTGTAATAGTACTCACTTCCTATCAAGACATATCATTTAAACTGTTACCAGCTTTCCCTCTCCACACCTTGGTAACCCATCTCTTGCTTCCTCTCCTGCTACTGTATCACTAAAAATATTATAAACTCCTCTCGCAACTTACTTTTCCCACATGTAAATACATTTTACCCGTGCCTCCTGCTTCACTTTACCTCACTCCCCCTAGAATGTAAGCTCATTGGAGCAGAGCCATCAACACCCTCTGTTTCTGTAGGTCAATCTCCTCTCGTTTGTAAATACTTGTCTGATAGTCCAACTATTGTAAAGAGCTGCGGAATTTCTTGACATTGTATAAATAAGAAAAAAATAATGACACAAACAAAGAAAACAGACAACATGTGAAAGAAAAGCCAAGAAACTCGGATCCGTCAGGTAATTAGAAAGGCTATATTGGAACCCGTCATTCTCTGAGAGAAAGATCTCGAAATAGGATATTTAAAAGAAAGAAAAGAAAACAAAAAATTTGAAAGAAATGGTGGCTCCTGGTCCTGTAAAGGAGTTCGGTCAGTCAGTCAATAATTGAATGATAATTTAGTTAGGTTCGGTATAACTACCAATTGGTTTGTTAATTCGTATGTTTCATTTTGAGCTTCAATGCCCCAGAATACTTTTTATACATAACCCCATAGCACTTTGACTCATTGATCTCACTGATATAAAGATTCATAAAATGATAGCAAGTTGCAGATGCACGGATGATTAGTAAGCAGAAGATATTATTTTTTTTTTATTTTTCTGCATGAAATTACGAATCCTTATGCTGCATAGTCTTTAAACCGACACAATGTTTTTCCCCAACAAAGTAATGTCCCATTAAATCTGGCTACATCTGTCCCTGCTTTTGGAGCATATGTATTTTTAATTAAATATTTAATAAGTAATATAAATGTAATCACTTCAAAACCAACAATTGCAAACGATTGAATCTGCATTTATTTAAAATTTATATAATTGCTATTTAAGATTTATTTTTCAATTTGTTTCAGAACAACGTTTTTTTTTAGACTTTGTTAAATCAATGTTTTTATTCTGCTTATTTCCACATTGATCATGTACAGCAATGCTAAAATAAACAATTATAAAAAAAATAATGAAATGTTCATTCCTTCCCTACTGAGAATTCTCCTAAAAAAGAAAAACAGGTATCATAATATCACAGACTGTTATGCATATTTGCAGATGTAATGCTTAGCATATTAAAAAATTAGAAACATCCATTTTTTAATTCAAGTTGTTGTTTAAGGACAATAAATATATAAATATATAATATCAATGCATTGTGGGTATGGGTAAGAGATATTACGGATAACCAACTCTTCCCATTAAAATGTACTCCTTAAGAACATTGCCAGGAGGATGCCAACTACTCTTTGAACTGTCAAGGGAACTAAGCACTCTATAAATGGAATTAAATGAAGTCTCTCCTTCACCTCACTTCCTTCAAGGAACAAACAGGGCACCCCCAAGCTGTGTTTTTCTCCCTTATCAGATATCATTATTTAACAGCATTTTGGAACGTAACCCTGAACCTTTAGCCATGGGCCGCCTTTTCCCTGAGCAACTTTATCCAACATCCCCTATCCACTGGATTTTGTTTTAAATGAATTGGATAGAAAATGTAACATTGCAACTATCTTTTATATTCACTACATATACTCTGTTATATTGAGGAATCATTTTAAAGGGACACTATAGTCGCCAGAACAACTACAGCTTATTGAATTTGTTCTGGTGAGTAGAATCATTCCATGCAGGCTTTTCAGAGAAAATGCAGTGTTTATATTACAGCCTAGCGATACCTCCACTGACCACTCCTCAGATGGCTGCTAGGGGTGCTTCCTGGGGCAGTACTGCACAGTGTGACTGCCATTCAGTGTCTCCACTGTCTGCATCGAGACACTGAACTTTTCTCTTAGATTCAATGAATCTCTATGAGGAGACGCTGATTGGCCAGGGCTGTGTTTGCTTTGTGCTGGCTCTGCTCCGATCTGCCTCTTTGACAGTCTCAGCCAAACCTATGGGAAAGTATTCGAAAAAAACAAATAGATCTATGGATAGGGCAAATCTCCATAGACTAAACACCTTTATTGACACTCCAGCGGTGTCATTTGGGGCTTAATCCCAGGGCCGGCGCGTCCATAAGGCGGCACAGGCGGCCGCCTTAGGGCGCACCGGCTCTGGGGGCGCAAAATTCCAGTGACTGGCAGGAGGGAAGTGCTCCCTCCTGCCTGGTCACCTCCTGGATCCCCGGAGCTGCTGGGAGGCGTGCGGCTGCAGTTGATTAGGAGGAGGCGGCGAGGGAGCTCTCTGATCTCTCTGACCGGCTCCCTCGCGCGCCTTTTGCTGATGCCGCGGGAGCCGGAATATGACGTCATATTCCGGCTCCCGCGGCATCAGAAAACAGCCTGCGAGGGAGCCGGTCAGAGAGATCAGAGAGCTCCCTCGCCGCCTCCTCCTAATCAACTGCAGCCGCACGCCTCCCAGCAGCCCCACTGGACCACCAATGAGAGACCCACGCCAGCACTCCAGGTAGGGAGGCTGGGTGGGAAATTTACATTAAATTTACATAATTAATTACTGTGTGTCTGTGTGTGTGCATGTGAGTGTGTGTGTCTGTCAGTGTGTGTGTGTTCGAGTATGTGTGTGTGTGAGTGTGTGTGTGTCTGTCAGTGAGTGTGTGTGTCTGTCAGTGTGTGTGTGTGTGTGTGTGTGTGTCTGTCAGTGTGTGTGTGTGTGTGTGTGTCTGTCAGTGTGTGTGTGTGTCTGTCAGTGTGTGTGTGTGTGTGTGTGTGTCTGTCAGTGAGTGTGTGTGTGTGTGTCTGTCAGTGTGTGTGTGTATGTGTGTCTGTCAGTGTGTGTGTGTGTGTGTGTTCGAGTATGTGTCTGTGAGTTTGTGTGTGTGAGTATGTATTTTTCTGTAAGCCTGTCTGTATGTATGTATCTGTATGACGGTATGCCTCTGTATGCATGTATGTGTCTGTATGTCTTGTACGTATTTTTTTGTATGTCTCTGTATGTCTCTGTATGCATGTATGTAACTGGATGTATGTTTGTCTCTGAATGTCTGTATATATGTCTCTGTATGCATGTATGTAACTGTATGCCTTTATGTCTCTGTATGTACGTATGTGTGTGTCTCTATATGCCTGTATGTCTTTGTATGTATGTGTCTGTATGACGGTATGCCTCTATATGTGTCTGTATGACGGTATGCCTCTGTATGTATGTATGTGTCTGCATGCCTGTATGTCTCTGTATGTATGTTTCTTTATGCCTGTATGTCTGTATGTATGTGCCTGAATGTCTTTGTATGTATGTTTCTGTATGCCTGTCTGTATGTACGTGTCTGTATGACGGTATGCCTCTGTATGCATGTATGTCTTTATATGCCTGCATGTCTCTGTATGCATGTATATCTCTGCTTGTATGTGTCTGTATGTCTCTGTATGATTATTTCTGTCTTTGTATGACAGTGTACCTGTATGACTTTGACTGTGTGACTGAAAAATTATGCCTGTGTGCCTGTGGCTTGGGAGGAAAGACACACAGGTGAAGATGCATTTTTTTTTTTTTAATGAGGGTTGGGGGCACCAAAATGCATCTTCGCCTGTGTAACTAAAAATCCTAGCACCGGCCCTGCTTAATCCCTATTACTGAAATAACAAAAGAAATAAATTCGCACCTCTTAAGAAACACTCCAGATGTGTGAATAGTAACTGGAAATAAAGCTGAATGAAATAATATCAAAAATAGAAAATAAAAGTGCTTATAAATCCTCCAGCAAAAGGTCAAAAAAACAATCAATACATAATTCACTACAGCTTAATAGCTGTACCTCCCTAATGTCTATGATAATTGGTGTTTGATCAGACTCCTGACTTTAATGTTATATTCAATGTCAATGTCTGAAAAAAATTAAAATACAGATGTCATAGACTACAATTCTAGTCTAACATAGCACTACATCAATGTATCTAATATACAGGGCAGTCTAACAGCAAAATATAATATGATGCTGCTGCCTAATTAATCAGATAGTGCTGTGTTATTCATGTAACTACGAGGGGTGAAAATGACCTGTTAAATATTATTCAACACGCATACCACTTGTGTAACTGTGTATGGGATTGTATTCGTCATATAAATACCCAACAGATACATTCTGTCAAGTCCGCTAAAGCAGACAGCAAAAATAGCAACATTACTGTCAAAAAAACTTGCGGACCGATCGTGGCTGCCTGTGATAATAGGTATAAAGGCAGGTATACATGAATTCACTACCCCGTTAGTACAAAAAAAAGAAACTTACAGGAGGGAAAGGAAAAGAACAGATTAGAATGTGCTAATGTGCAGGACCATATTTAGAATGTTGGTCCATGCACATGGTGACAGTGTGCCCTGTTAAGTGAAGAAAAGAAGAAAAACCTGACGCACGTTTCGGTGCCGCTAACGTGCACCTTCGTCAGGGGATGAAAGTTTACTGACAGCTGGGTCACTGTTTTATACATATCAACTGCTACTGATTCAAACGTGGACCAATCAATAATCAGAGAATCGGCGACAAAAAAGCCGATAATATATTATGCAAATGAACCTTTTGAAAGGTCCAGTCGAAAGCGAGGCTCCTACTGCTGGCTTGGTTGGCTGGCGATGGATTCGGCAGTTTAACCCTCTTATTACCGGTAGAGCAAAATCGTTAGAGTGAAAGTTATATGTGATTATAACCTGACGAATACCTTTATATTGATCCATATCCATAGTTCCAGGATTTCTAGTACATAGTCAGTTATCATCCAAGTTATCTTATATATGAAGTATCTTTTAAACTTAAGCTCAATACTGGATAAATTGAGCCTCTAAAGAAGAGATTCCAGATTAAAAGTCCGTACATGTATTGATCTCTAGCCCACAGATTGCTTAGTAAATAGCTCTAAGATACCGCTTAAGGCTCGATAGCGTTACACTGAGCATCTCTATAGATGAATAAGAGAATGTATATATAAAAAGAGAAAGAAGAGGTACCCATTGATAAGTTGTTTCAATAGGACGTAACGTTAGTCTGCCGAACAGTGTTACTGTTAATATTAGAAAATACACTGTGAATAATATACAGACGAATGTGTACTATCCAATCAAGATCCTGAAGGAATTTATGATGCTCTCGTCTGTATATACTCTTACTGGACCCATATTGATGTTGCCCGTATCGAAAAGTAGCTCAGAAAAGGGGGAAAGGTTGTCTTAGGGGGGATATATTTAGCTACTCTCTTGGTTCCCTCAAGGGCAGATTACCACTATTGCGTGGCAAGACATGTGAATATATATACACCTACTGCAAGATAGCCTTCTATAGCATCCTGAAAAACGGATATCAAGGTGGATTCTAGAAGCTAACCGATAAGGATAACTTTTTGTTTAAATATACCCCAGAATTAAGCAAACAGACACAAAAATATATATATATATATATATATATATGTCCAACAGTGTTGGGATTGTGTGCTAAGGTAATATAAAATACCACCTTACTAGGTCTCTAATACCATCATTGCCTATGTCAGTTATAACCCTTTCAAGCACGCATAATATCATAGTTTGACAATTAAAGAAGGTTTTGGTAGGGTAAATTTCCGTGTTTATTGAGTTAGAAAAGGTTTTCGATTGTTTTCTGATAAACTTACAGGCTTTACAACGGCCACTACAGGGTATTTCAACCAGATCTTCCTAGGAGAAGGAAATGTAGATGGCTTGTTACCAGGATATCCTTCAAGTTTCGACCTCTTCTAGCTGTAATAGATACGAAAGGAGTCAGAACAGTGGCGTACACACAATCCATGGGGCCCCTGTGCGAAAACTGATCTGTGGGCCCCCCCCCCGCGCTTACTCTGCGCGGGCTGGGGCCGCAACACATGGCGGCGGGCACCTGGTCGCAGGGCTGCGACCCGTGCGACCGCGGTATGTACGCCAGTTCATGCATAAACACATACACTTAAAGGACCACTACAGACACCCAGATCAAATCAGCTCAATGAAGTGGTCTGGGTGCCAGGTCTCTCTAGTTTTAACCCTGCAGCTGAAAACATAGCAGTTTCAGAGAAACTGCTATGTTTCACTGAGGGTTAATCCAGCCTCTAGTGGCTGTCTCATTGACAGCCGCTAGAGGATTTTCTGCGATTCTCACTGTGAAAATCACAGTGAGAAGACGCTGAACGTCCATAGGAAAGCATTGAGTAATGCTTTCCTATGGGCGGTTTGAATGTGCATTCGGAGCTGAGAGCAGTGGTGTATCCTGGTGTTGTGCTGCCCTAGGCACGCACTCACTAACAGACACACACACTCACTAACAGACACACACACTCACACTAACAGACACTCACACTAACAGACACACACACTAACAGACACACACACTCACACTAACAGACACACACTCACACTAACAGACACACACTCACACTAACAGACACACTCACTAACAGAGACATACACACTCACACTAACAGACACACACACACACACACACACACTCACTCACATTAACACTTTTTTTTTTTTTACTTTAACCCCCCCAGCCTCCTTACCTTTGGGAATGCTGGGGGGGGGGCGGTCATCTGTCTCCCTGGTGGTCCAGTGGCTGCTGGGCGGTCGGGTGGCGCTGGCGGGCGGCTTGCGAGGGAGCACTTCCTCTGAGCTGTCTGCTCAGCTCCCTCGCGCGGCGCACAGTAAGGCTGGGAGGCGGAGCCGGAATATGACGTCATATTCCGGCTCCCAGCCTCACTCTGCGGCGCGCGAAGGAGCTGAGCAGACAGCTCAGAGGAAGTGCTCCCTCGCAAGCCGCCCGCCAGCGCCGCCCGACCGCCCAGCAGCAGCCCAGCATGTCTTGTTAGCCGCGAGGCTAACAAGACATTTGCCTTGGGCATTTGGGGGCGGCTTTTTCAGCTCCCGCTGAAAACGAACTATAACCGACAAAAAGGCGAAGTTGCACTAAGAATACCAACTTAAAAAGAGCACCGATCGAACTAGGGCGCCGGGAGGAACAAGCTGATGCCCTTCTTCCAGCCCACGAGGACCGGTAAGGCCAAACGCAAAATTCAGGCCTACCGCCAGCCCACACTCCACACCCTTGAGACTTACCTCGACGGCTTCTGGGGACATAACGAGCCAAGAGAGGAAGGAAGGAACCCTGCGACACCCGCGGACACCCGAACACCAATGTCACGCCGCTCCCAGAAAGGCCGGCAGAACTCCCCAGCAGAACAACCCGGCATCGGGGAGCTGCTGCAACGCAGGGCTCCATCTAAGATGGCGGCGGAGGAGTCCTCCACTGCACTAAAGCGGCCCACGCTGTCAGCCTCACCACAGGCAACCCCTGTACCAACGACGCAGCCTCAACCCACTGACCAGCCACAGGCAGCACAAACACATAAGATGCAGTCTGCACCTTCACCCCAACCACAGGCGACCCCAACAGAAGGGACACGACGGGTTAAACTCCCAACCCTTCAAGAATCCGCCACGGAAACTGGGGAACTCACCCTGGCCACGAAACAGGATCTTCAACTATGGATGCAGGCACTCCAGGATTTCATAACCGCTGACATAAGCACCATAAAGACAGAAGTACGGCAAAACACAACCAGGATAAATACATTGGAGGAGAACGTAGCTCAAGTTACAGGTGACATGTCCCACCTCCAAAAAACCTTGCATGATCTACAAACGACCCAACAGGCGCTGGCAGCGCAGATATCCGCCCAGGGGGACCACCTGCGACCCTGCGACCCTGGTATGTACGCCACTGAGTCAGAACTTCTTTAAGATGTGGATCCTGGTATAACAAAGGCCAAAATCTCTCCAATATCTTTTTAGCCATATCCCATTCTGAATCAAGAGTGCCGATGCACATGATGGATTTCTGATCAGTACTCTGTATAGAGTTATCCCTCAGAAGATCCGTTCTCTCTGTCAAAAGGGCCCTTTGATATGCCTTTTTCAGGCATTTATTTGGGTAGCCTTTAGTCTTGAAATGAGACCTAAGGGTATTGGCTTTTAGTTTAAAATCCTCAAGAGAGGAACAGTTCCTTCTTAGTCTTAGATATTGACCAGTCGGTATCCCTCTTTTTAGAGCGGGGGTGTGATGGCTCCCCCAATTCAAGAAATTGTTGGTTGCCGTGGGTTTCCGATAAAGTGTAGTGGAAAGATAGTCATCATGGGTAATACCTAGGGTGACATCGAGAAAATTACGTTTCTGTCCACCAACTTCATACATAAACCTAAGATTGATATCATTCCTGTTAAGTTCATCCACAAACTGGTTGAACAGATCTTCAGAGCCTGTCCACACTATCAGGACATCATCTCTGTAATGTTTCCAAAGGATAACGTATTCTGTATATTTAGCAAGTTGAGAGTTAAAGACAGCACCAACCCAGGTGAAGGTTAGCATATGTTGTCCCCATAGCTGTGCCCCTCACCTGGTGGTAATATCTGCCCTCAAAAATAAAATAATTGTGTGTCAGAATAAAATGGAGGAGTTTTAAAACAAATTCATTATGTTCCTTTAGGGCGGGATACATGTTTGTGTTCCTGACCTTATAGTGTTCCTATAAGGTTTATAAATACTATTTAATAAGATATAATTAAAGTGTTCTATTCTGACACAAATAAATCATTGATGTTCATTAATTGGCAGCCATTATGTTATTACAGGCCATAGGATATTAAAACAAAATTGGTGAAACACGGTTTGTCACAAGAAGAAGAATAAGCCATTAAAACATTAAGAATTGTACGCAAATGGTTAATCACATAAAATAACACTTTTTAATTCTGAGAATCATTTGAGCAACTACGAAATAGTGTTGGAGCATTGCACAGCTACATTACAAATTAGGGTATGATGGGAGTTACAGCTTTAAGAAGATGGGTTGCTTACACTGAGAGTCATTGAGATTATATTAATATTTCCTCTCTGCTATCTTCTGTATGTCTTTCTCTATTTTCCAATTTTCTACGCATATTTTTGTTTACCTTAATTCCTCCCTTAATTGTGACCTGTATCTTTGCTTTTTTTTTATTTATTTTTAAATTCTTTATTTTAAAGGTGCATGGTAGTATTACTTGCAATACAGTGACGAAGATGGAGTTACATACAGAAAGAAAAAACGGGTTAGTGGTTCGTCATATGAGTCTGCACACATTTTTTACTTTTACAAACAGGTTATGTTACTGGTGTGGTCCCTAGTGTAGGACTGTGCACCCATGTCGTTTGCCTAGCTGTGTTTAAGTTCAGTTCTGTTATGTGCCCTAGCTTATCTCTTGGTTATTCTGGCATATTGCAGGTTTGTGACGAGCGGGGTAGGCGCTATAGTTCAGCGTGTCTGGTTACCACGGGTTGCTATGTGATGTGCGTTGTGGTGTTGTGTTGCGCGTTGGTAGGTACCCCTAACCAAGGGGGTGGCGGGGGGGGGGGAAGGGTGAGTTGTGTTGTACTCTGCGTGTCCCCTCTGAGGCTATATGTGGGCTGGTGGGCCCGGCTACATCCTAAGAGGTATAAACCGACATAAACAAGTGTGTGTACGGGAAAACAAATCAAATACAAAGGAAAAATTGCACACAATACAGTTGCAAAAAAACAGTTGCAAATCAAGAGTCCGTTAGGACCTATTGGACCATGTCCTTGGTGTAGGTGGCTGAGTTCTCATTGATCCGGCTATGGGGTACAGGTTTGCGTCAGGGAGTTGTGTGTGTACTCCCCGAGGGTCGAGGAACAAAAGAGGACGCCGTGGCAGGGTCCCCCATCTGAGATGATCCGCCTGTACTCCTATGTGTCTCTGTGAGTCCTAGCGTAGCCAGTATAGCAGGTATGTCCGCCTCCGACGTGGCCTTGTATGTGTTGTCATTGTGTGTGATTGTCAGGACCCTGGGTGCCTCCCAGCGATACTGCACTCCTGTGGCCCTCAGGCGGCTGGTTAATGTGTGCATCGTTTTCCTCCATTGCAGGGTTGCCCTTGTCAGGTCCTGGAAAAAAAGTAATTGGGCATTTTCAAAGCTCAGGGGTGTCTTGCCTTTTACTGCCGTTAGTATGGTTATTTTATCTTGTGTCGTGGTGCAGCAGATGATGACGTCTCTTGCTCCTGCGGAAGGCGAGTTGGGCCCAGGTGGTAGGCGGTAAGTGCCCTGTAGGGTGATTTGACAGTGATTTGACAGAGAGAACGGATCTTCTGAGGGATAACTCTATACAGAGTACTGATCAGAAATCCATCATGTGCATCGGCACTCTTGATTCAGAATGGGATATGGCTAAAAAGATATTGGAGAGATTTTGGCCTTTGTTATACCAGGATCCACATCTTAAAGAAGTTCTGACTCAGTGGCGTACATACCAGGGTCGCAGGGTCGCAGGTGGTCCCCCTGGGCGGATATCTGCGCTGCCAGCGCCTGTTGGGTCGTTTGTAGATCATGCAAGGTTTTTTGGAGGTGGGACATGTCACCTGTAACTTGAGCTACGTTCTCCTCCAATGTATTTATCCTGGTTGTGTTTTGCCGTACTTCTGTCTTTATGGTGCTTATGTCAGCGGTTATGAAATCCTGGAGTGCCTGCATCCATAGTTGAAGATCCTGTTTCGTGGCCAGGGTGAGTTCCCCAGTTTCCGTGGCGGATTCTTGAAGGGTTGGGAGTTTAACCCGTCGTGTCCCTTCTGTTGGGGTCGCCTGTGGTTGGGGTGAAGGTGCAGACTGCATCTTATGTGTTTGTGCTGCCTGTGGCTGGTCAGTGGGTTGAGGCTGCGTCGTTGGTACAGGGGTTGCCTGTGGTGAGGCTGACAGCGTGGGCCGCTTTAGTGCAGTGGAGGACTCCTCCGCCGCCATCTTAGATGGAGCCCTGCGTTGCAGCAGCTCCCCGATGCCGGGTTGTTCTGCTGGGGAGTTCTGCCGGCCTTTCTGGGAGCGGCGTGACATTGGTGTTCGGGTGTCCGCGGGTGTCGCAGGGTTCCTTCCTTCCTCTCTTGGCTCGTTATGTCCCCAGAAGCCGTCGAGGTAAGTCTCAAGGGTGTGGAGTGTGGGCTGGCGGTAGGCCTGAATTTTGCGTTTGGCCTTACCGGTCCTCGTGGGCTGGAAGAAGGGCATCAGCTTGTTCCTCCCGGCGCCCTAGTTCGATCGGTGCTCTTTTTAAGTTGGTATTCTTAGTGCAACTTCGCCTTTTTGTCGGTTATAGTTCGTTTTCAGCGGGAGCTAGCAGAATGTGCGTCTTGTCGGGATCAGTCCCAGGCTCCTCCCCCTGTATCTTTGCTTTTTATCAGTGTGTGATGGATCGATTTGCCTGTCTACACCAAGCTTTGTGTTTTACATTCCCTAACATGTTTGTTATTTGATGTATTGAATTATTTGCGGCTGATATCATTGATCAATTATTCATGCGTTGCTGAATAATGCTGATTTTATCTTTACATGGTAAGGAATAGTCCCAACAGTAAGGGAGACAATAGTGAGATATTTTAGCAGGATCGTTGAATGTACGTATATGGCAGCGTTGTGAGCACTCATCTGGGACTCTCTGTCCGAAGAAACATTTGGCATAAAGAATTAATTCCCAGCGTTGAATAATTAATGGATTTGGAAGAGTTTTAAAGAATTATATCCCCATTGAGGGTGAAACAATAAGAAAAAGATTAGAGAGAAAAACTCCCCAATGTAACAATTCTTTATCACACATGCCAAAGACAACACTCACTGTCGCCGAGGAGGGACTCATCTAAAACATGTACATTGTACGAACGTTTCACATTTATTACCTGTGAATAATGTATCACAGCATTATCTTTTTTTCCCATTGGTCCTTTGGGAAGTTAGGAGATAAAACTACTTGAATACTTCAAACTAGGGATTGACCGATATTGATTTTTTTAGAGCCGATACCGATACCGATATCCTGTGAACTTTCAGGCTGATAGCCGATATAATTTGCCGATATTCTGTACATTTACCATTTTGGAAAATAAAAAACTATTTCTAAAGGTAAATGCACAAAATATACATGCCACGTGTAGTGGATGCAGTGTGTTTAGACAGGGGAGCTGTGTATGTGTGTGTAGTGGATGCAGTGTGTGTTTGTATAGTGTGTGTGTATATAATGCAGTGTGTGTTTGTATAGTGTGTGTGTATATAATGCAGTGTGTGTTTGTATAGTGTGTGTGTGTGTGTGTGTATATAATGCAGTGTGTGTTTGTATAGTGTGTGTGTATATAATGCAGTGTGTGTTTGTATAGTGTGTGTGTGTGTTTGTATAGTGTGTGTGTGTGTATATAATAGTGTGTGTGTGTGTGTGTGTATATAATGCAGTGTGTGTTTGTATAGTGTGTGTGTGTATATAATGCAGTGTGTGTGTGTGTGTGTGTATAATGCAGTGTGTGTTTGTATATTGTGTGTGTATATAATGCAGTGTGTGTTTGTATATTGTGTGTGTATATAATGCAGTGTGTGTTTGTATATTGTGTGTGTGTGTATATAATGCAGTGTGTGTATATAATGCAGTGTGTGTGTTTGTATAGTGTGTGTGTGTATATATAATGCAGTGTGTGTTTGTATAGTGTGTGTGTATATATAATGCAGTGTGTGCTTGTATAGTGTGTGTGTGTATATATAATGCAGTGTGTGTGTGTATATAATGCAGTGTGTGTTTGTATAGTGTGTGTGTGTGTATATAATGCAGTGTGTTTGTGTAGTGTGCATTATATATACACACACTATACAAACACACTGCATTATATATACACACACACTATACAAACACACTGAATTATATACACAGTGTGTGTAGTGTGTGTATAATAATAGTGTGTGTGTGTGTGTGTGAGGGGGCACTTTTTATTAAAACATTTTTTTTATATTAAATTATTATTTTTTTTTATATATTTAATTATTATTATTTATTTTTTGTTGTCCCCCCTCCCTGCTTGTTGCCTTGCCAGGGAGGGGGATATGTTAATCCCTGGTGGTCCAGTGGCATTGGCTTAGCTGGGGGAGGGGAGGGTAGTGGGGTGGGCAGCAAGCGTTTACTCACCTCCCAGCAGCTCTTCCAGCTCCCCAGTGTAAATCTCGCGAGACCCGCGGCCGTCAGAGCTGGCCGCGGGTCTCGCGAGATTTACACTGGGGAGCTGGAGGAGCTGCTGGGAGGTGAGTAAACGCTTGCTGCCCGCCCCCCCAGGACCGCCGGGCTTGTAATGAGACTGGCGGTCCTGGGAGGTATTATCGGCAATATCGGTATCCCTATTGGCCGATACCGATATTGCCGAAAATACCGAATATCGGCCGATTATATCGGTAAAACCGATAATCGGTCGATCCCTACTTCAAACACTACTTAACCTTCCACTTGAAGTTTTATAGGTCGAGAGTTGTGATCAAATTGCCAGATGCCTCTTCTTCTGTACATGATAAACCATGATGTTCTGCTTTCAGTAGTCCACTCTCTCAATTGGCTACAAATTGACCAGATATATTAGTGTCTATGCTGGTGGCTGAACACACCAGGAGATCTTCACTGACAAGAAGACTCTTAATTCCTTATTCTTCTTGGCAGTATAACATGAATTTTGACAAATAAACAATTTAGCAACCCTCTTCCATAATGCAATTAAAACACTATAATAATGTTGCATTAACCAATTTAATTTCAGAGACCAGTGGTTTCTAACTCAGTCCTAAAGACAGACAAACAATCTCCCAAATCAGTTCCAATAGCGATACTAACAAAATCTGGGCTGCTTAGTCAACTATTGCACAACACCATCACATATCAGCGGGGGTACCCTTCTTTTTCCCGTCTCACTAGTCAAAAGAAATAGCAGGATATGCAAACCGATTGATTTCAACTCCAGAATGATAGACACGTAATTAGAATTCAAAGTAATAAATTCCAGCACGCCCTTATGAAGCAGTGTCCCTATATTTAGCTATCCAGCGTGTACAAAAACAACGTTTCGACCACTAAGCGGTCTTTATCAAGATAAGGCAAAACACACGGTCTCAATAAATACCCATACATACCTAGCTCCAAGTCACGTCATTAATCATATGATCACTTAAAAGCAGAGAAACAAAATAACATTCTGTAAATGAACATAGGGAACGTAGGGAAGGATTTAATCCAGATTTTTGTTTTTGTTTTTTAAATAGAATTTACTTCAAAGCATAATATGTAGAATTCATTAGCAATGTTACACTATGTTTACTTTATCTCCCATAAAATATATATTGATCTAGTGTACCATGATGCATTGCAAAACCACAGCATTTAATAACGGCTCACTTTAATCTATATAGAGTACACTTTCACACATATTCAAAGGTGTAATTAATAATGTATTTTCTGCTATGATAAGTCTAATTAAAAAAAATCACTTCAATTATTTTTCAAATTAATAATGTAATGCTTCGATTATTATAAAATATTATGGCTTCTGTTACATATGGTCTTACCAACATGGACTCGGCTTCATTAAATCGCATGCTTTTTAATGACTATATTCATATTTTGCAGGAGTTACACCACGTGAAAATGAAGGGGTTTATTTACCACATGATGGATTGTGCTTTATTGCAAACCTAATTGCAAATTGTCGGAGCTGAAACAATAACTAATTGGGATTTTTTTCAATTTGGTTATTTTGGCCTTGGGAACACATCCCTGTGAATTGGTGATTTCTGAGCTACAGTTGCCATTAAGGATTAGAAATGGTAACAAAAGGTTCACAAAGTTGAAGATAATAATAAATATGACTATTTTATATCCATTAGGGACATGCGATTGAAGAGGGTTTATTATCATTATATAAAATTTGTTCTGGCTATTAGCAACCATCTATTTCTGCCAATCTGTCTTAATCCTTCTTTGCTGCCAAGGGCAAGGGTGGTCGGAGGGGCAATTCCTACCAAGTCATTAGTATGCAGGCAGACTTTCCAACAGGTCTGGATCTGGCAAGAAAGTTCCAAATTCAATGCCCCCCTTTTTGGGTGGAACAGCACATTCTGGGCAGGCCTATCCCGTGCATCTCCTGGATCCAAACCTCCCATTGTTGGCCTGTGGAACAGGGCTAGGAAAAAAACATACAAAAAAATACGTGCATGTTTTTCTTGGTGGTATATTTACTAAATTGTTAAAAAAAATTATAGTTTTCAATGGAGTGTTCTGTTAAGTGTACTATGTTGAAGGCCATATCAACCAATATCAACCAGTTTGAATTCCAATATTTGCTGCTCTGAATTCCATATAGTTTTTCCAACTCTCGTACCCATTTAGTTAGATGCATGAGCCTCTCTCTTGACGTTGTATTACCAAATTACGGTTACGAAGGAAATACAGTATCATAAAGTCAGCTAATCTCAGTCCTCCTTTGCAAATTTCATGGGTTAAAGACAAAGGTTAAAAGCATGTTTGTAATGTCCTTTACAGTCAATTAGCAGCAAAGTTTAATTTAATTACATGATCATTTAAACTTAAAAAGAGCCCATGGTTATCATGTAATCTAGAATTTCCTTCATGGAATCCAAATAATTTTTTTGAAGTTACCAGAAACAAACTATACAATGCTTTTTCACTTAATAAGAAAGGGAGTGGCTATATGCCAACTGGATCCGTACTATTTGGCCACCCACTGAAAGCTGGATTGTTAATTGCTCCTGTTATGAACAGATTGTAATGTTTTGTTAAGTGACAAAGGCGGGTACTTAACAGGCACTATGGTTTATTTATAATACATAATACATTTGTTCACAGTACAATTTGTGGAGTTCCGTGAAAAGTGACTGATGCAAGGACAATAAAAGATTTATTTTGGTTATCTGTAAACAATTTATTAACTTGACGAAAAGTAAACCAAAACACTGCACAACAGGATACTGAGAACTCACAACAACTCAAATAGTTTGGTGGGTCCCCACGCTGACTTTAGCTCATCTTTCTCCATAACAGAGAGAACCTAGACCACTTGGATAGCAGACCATTCCCACCCATAAGGGCAACTCAATCCAAAATGCTGTCTGTCTCCCTCTGCACACGATATACAGCAACCCAAGACCACTGTTTTGGCCTTAATAGGTCTCATCAGTGAGGTGTGGCCCATACCATCTAAGCAAAGTGAACAAGGCATCCTTATCTGGATTATATTTTTACATTTGGAAGACTCTATGAAATTTGCAAAAAACAAACAAACCAGAGCTCAAGCCAATACTGAGCACCGACAACAACTCAAATAGTTTGTTCTTTAGTAGGTTCTTGTTCAGTTTTAAGCTGATTTCAGCTCCTCATGTGAGATTAAAGTGAACCTAAAACAAGGTTAGGCAAATGTTGACTCTCCAAATGTGGACTACATCCCGCCTAATGTTTTGCCAGCATTATGGCTGAAAAAGTACTATGGGAGATTCAGTCCATAACATCTAGAGTGCCGAAGGTTGCCTACACTTGACCTGAACTACACTTTTGATGCTGACATAAAATATAATGTCCAAAGGTTAAAAAATATATATATATTAAAAAACAAAATAGAAAAGTAATGTTAAATAATTTTTTATATATATATATATATATATATATATATATAGTGACAGTGTCACTGGGGGCAGGTTAATTAAGGGCATGTACATAAACCAGCAAATGGAAAGTGCACCTTACTTCTAGGGTTAACACTTGCAGCAGCTTTGGCTGCTACTTAATTAACACAGCCTGGCCCTTTTCGTATTACATTTTCTTACTAGACTACTGGTCACAGACACAGAGAGGGTGTGAAACTCAGCCTGAGTGGTAAGAACACTTTATGCTGTTTAATTATTGCAGCTTAGTTGGTCAGTACTGTTAAAAACAAAATACCTCTGACATACCACAGATGTCTTTCTGTGGAGCTCTGCAACAGAAATTTCCTGCAACCCCCTGATAACACAATGGGGCGCAAGGACAAAAAGAATTATCGCTCATGAGCTCCCCTTCTGACAAAAATTAGGCTCACTTTCAAGAGGTGCGCGAATTGCCAAAGATAGTGCCTGAGGCCCAGAGTAAACCAGAGGTCTCTGATGAATCTCAATAGGGCGAGGAGTGTTTTGCCTCAATCTGGAGGAGATTATGAAAAATAAAAACCAAAATAAAGGTGCGCTGTGTTTTTAAGACCCAAATATCTAAAGTGCCAAATGTGCAATGTGTAATAAAGTGCAGAAATTTAAAAGTGCACTTTAAGTGTTAAACAAGATTATACATACATATATACGTCCTCTCCAATCGTAGTAAACATGTAAAGGGAGAGACAAAAAACAATAATAGTGTAAATCTATTTTAAAACATTCCTTAATGTGGTATTTCTACAAATTTTCACTCACAAGGATAGAGCAGTAATAGCCTGCTCTAGCTGTATCAGCTTTTTCTGTATTTCCTTTCCAAGGAAAAAAGACTGCACGGACAAGTAAATCTATTTCATATATTTTAATGCCCAGCTTTCGCACAAGTACTCCACCTTCCTCTTTAAGCAGCGAAAAGTCCAACAAAATGGGTTGTATAAACTTCGGGGTGTCGACAAAGTCCCTCAGTGATCAGTCGCTGTTCTTTCGCCGCTGTAGTTACTTCCGATTTCCGGGAGGAGGGGCTTCCAAACGTGCGTAACGTGGTGCGTAATTTGCGTAATGACGCGTTTCGCCGTACTCACGGCTTCATCAGATCTGTCCGTTCACGTCCTTTCCAGTCCTTTATACACACCTCCGTAGGTGTGTTCAGCTGCTTAGCATCAATAATTTGAACATTGTATACTTCTTAGAAACTTAGAAATATATAAAAATCAACTTTATTACAAATATAGAGTCTATAAAACCTAGTACTATACACGTCCATTGGCTACACGATCTGGCCAATATTAATATATTATAAAAAGAAAAAAGAAAAAAATGATGCACACAAATACATTTAACATTTAAAGAAACAGTACACACACAATTAAAAACCTTATTTAGAAGTTCTGTCTTATTGCACATATTGAAAACTTTTTTCTGGTATCTGTGTCCAATATAAAAGGTAAATATTAGTGCATATACCCAAATAGTAATACATATTTGAAAAATAAAATAAATATCTGAAAAATCTTATTAAAATTTTTTTTATCTAGGAACCTAAAAAATTAACATATTAACCTAAAAAATTAAACAAATCAAATTCTATATTGAGCCCCCTGGGTTCTAAAGTTTTTAGTCTATGGACCCATTGCATCTCTTTTTTTTACCTATATCTATAATGTGATTACCTCCTCGCCATGACTTCTTAACTATCTCTATCCCTAAAAATATTAAGCCTTTTGGATCCTTATTATGATATTTCTTAAAATGTGCAGAAACACTGTGATTGTCGTAACCCTTAGTAATATTGTTCACATGTTCGTATATTCTTTTGTGTAGTGGGCGAATTGTTCGCCCTACGTATTGGAGTCCGCATGGACATATTAATAAATAAATTACATTTTTGCTAAAACAAGTAATAAAATCATTTATGAAAAATTCAGCCTCATTGGTTTTATTTTTAAACTTACTAATCCCTTTTAAGGTCATGTTTCTGCTGCACCTACATCCTGCACATTTATTGCATGAATAGAATCCTTTTTTATTGTCTAAAAAGGTCTTAGGAATTACTTTTTTGGGGTGATTAAAAGTTAAAATACATTTAAAATTGGGCGCACCACGTTACGCACGTTTGGAAGCCCCTCCTCCCGGAAATCGGAAGTAACTACAGCGGCGAAAGAACAGCGACTGATCACTGAGGGACTTTGTCGACACCCCGAAGTTTATACAACCCATTTTGTTGGACTTTTCGCTGCTTAAAGAGGAAGGTGGAGTACTTGTGCGAAAGCTGGGCATTAAAATATATGAAATAGATTTACTTGTCCGTGCAGTCTTTTTTCCTTGGAAAGGAAATACAGAAAAAGCTGATACAGCTAGAGCAGGCTATTACTGCTCTATCCTTGTGAGTGAAAATTTGTAGAAATACCACATTAAGGAATGTTTTAAAATAGATTTACACTATTATTGTTTTTTGTCTCTCCCTTTACATGTTTACTACGATTGGAGAGGACGTATATATGTATGTATAATCTTGTTTAACACTTAAAGTGCACTTTTAAATTTCTGCACTTTATTACACATTGCACATTTGGCACTTTAGATATTTGGGTCTTAAAGACACAGCGCACCTTTATTTTGGTTTTTATTTTTTGTATTACATGAGTGTTGTGTTGGAGCTTTACACTTTATAAGGTGCAGCTATTTCTATGTTATATATTTCCTGATATTTGCATTTAGATTTTAAGACAACTTTTACTAGCGCCTATTTTTACTTGTGTTTTGGTATATATATGGAGGAGATTATGAACCGTCGGAGTTAGATGAAGACCCGTCTCCATCGACAAAAAGAGACATCGAAAAAAACTAACAGACCTCAGGGAGGTGTGGAAGCCTGATCTGCTAGAGGCCCAAACCAAAATGAGAATCATGCATCACAAAGTGAGAATGGAACCTTCCAAAGGCTTACCTTGCAAGTCCACCAACTGAGCCATGCGGTTACCTCAATGCAGTCACTACAGATGCCAAAATATACGCCTCAGTGGTATCGCAGAAAGAGTAGGAGGTGAGATGCTGCTGCAGTTCATACGGAATCTAATCTCCTCTATGGGCATTAAGGGGTGCATAGATCCCCACAGATTACTTCAGCATTCCGTGTGCGCAAATCAGCTGAAGCACCCAGGTTAGCTCCAAAGAGACACCATGGCTACTATGAGAGATGTTGTGGTGAAAGCAGTGAATATGAACTGATGTAGAGATCAGAGGACCATACAGTTTAAAGGCGGCACACTGGCGATTTATGGGGATATACCATTTACGGTGTCAGTGGAGAAGAGAAAATTGGCACCAGTCGCCAAGAGGTTGAGAGACAATTCAGTCATGTATCGGTAGGGAGTGGAGGGATCCCTACTGGCCACACATAGGGATAAATCCCTCGTCTGATGACCCAGAGGCATTGTTAAAAAGACTGAGCCTACAAGCCACATCACAAACAGAGGCTTCAACTTTAACACAGAAGAAAAGTGGACACTTTAAAGAGCAAACCACACAAGTGCCGACGACATCACCTAGGGGGCGATGCCAGGCAGCAGTCATCCCTGTTCATAAGGCCTATGACTTTGGTTTTCATCCTCCCTAAGTTGTCTGCACAACATTCTGCAAAACTTAATAGTTTCTATAAACGGCTATACTTGGCCTCTTCAATAGAACAATATGTTACATATATAGTAGTAGGGAACCCTGCAACATAATCATTTGATTTTCTTTTCCTTTCTTACCTACATTGTTATGCTTTTCCTTTAGCACCTTAGTTCACCTATGTATTAAAATGATCACAAATAATGGAAATGTTGCTTACTTTGAGTGCAAATTCAAATAAAACACAAAGTGAAAAAAATAAAAGGAAATACCTCTGTTTAAGTAGTTTCCAAGGTTTTTGTTTGCTTTTGGTTTGATTTATGTCTTAAGAGGAAAGAGTACTCTGACTGTTAAAAACTGTTGGTTTTGTAAATAAACATCTTGAAAAGGCATTGGAGTGGCTGTTCCTGCCGTGTCCTTCTCACAATATATATATATATATCACCTTACAGTCCAGGAGCTACAGGTGAAAGAAACAAATTCACAGGAGGAACTGTCACCATCAGTGTCAGAGCCCCCGCATCTCTAGTGACCTCTTCTCCTTCATGAAATACTCTGCAGATTAACCAAAGGAAATAGGGAAATGAATCACTACTTTCCTGTACACTATATCACCATGGACTGGACTTGGTCATCAGATCCCATGGGCAGTTTTCGTAGGACGGCAGTAAATCGAAGCAGTAGTAGCACTAAGAAGGGTTTTTTTTTTCCCCTTAAACTCAATATACATAAATATTGCTGCATAAAATCGAAATATACATCAATGATGATTGCACACATACATGTACACCATAGTAAATAAGATATATTTTATACAAAATATAAATATCAGACTACACATGCCTGGGGTCATAAACAGTAATACACTAAAGAAAAGAATGAGTCTCTTTCTATTAAAGTGTGGGGTTTTATACTGTTTGTCACAACAAAGACCAATTATTTCTCGTTGGTCAGCTCACCAGTGAATCAAATAGTGTGGCCTTCAATGATCAGTAGAAGATTACACCCACAAACAGTTGTTTTCTAAGATTACTTTGTCTTTATCTAGCTGCATATGACATTGTATATATGTGTGTTACCAAAAACACAAAAGTGTAAAAACAGCCAGAGACAAAAAAAACTTAAAGAAACACTTTTCCAGAAATGTAGTGTTCTTCAGGACTCCTCCAAATCTTCTTATAAATACCAATCAGTGGGAGATGCTGAAAAAAAAACAATAAATATATCATATGGCAATACGTTTAAACTTATTGAGATATATATATATACAGTTGTAGATTGAACAAAAAAAGTGAGACGGAATCCAAACTCCAAAATATAATCAAATATACAACGAATACCACTTTTAAGGAGTTTTTGGGAGTTTGGATTCCTTCTCCTGCTTTGGTTCACTTTGTTGGTTTGGGTGTTTATTGTGAGGTAACACCTTAAGAGGTATCATTCCATTTTTATTGCTTGTTACTCATTTTAGTGATTTTTTTTATATATATAATCTATACAGTTGTTATTAAAATCATTCAACTCCTATTGGAAATCATGTTTATTGTCAACATTAACAGACTTTCAGTTGTTTGCAATGCAAAAAATCAAACAAAAGCAATTGAAATAGCTCAACACAATGAATGTTTCGAGTGGTTTCCCCAAATTCAGCTGAAAATGCAAGTTATTCAAAACTATGAAACTCCTTCATGGCACTTAGTAGAGCACCCTTTTCCTTTTATGACCTGCCACAAACAAGATGCATAGCCAGACACCAGCTTCTGTGTCACAGTTTCCGGGATGGGTGCTCACATGACTACCCCCGATTGGTGCGGTCACACTAATAATACTTCAGGATACTTACCCCCAATCCCATCCGCTTGTGCCGCAGCCCCCAGCAAGCGCTGCGTTCTTAGGGCCGCTGTTTTCCCGCTGAGTTTTATAGCCCTGCTTTTGAACAGGTTAAAAATGCATGTTCTGGGGTCACAAGAACCATTTTGTTATTTAAACCTCTAACTGCTTTTAACCCCTTAAGGACCAAACTTCTGGAATAAAAGGGAATCATGACATGTCACACATGTCATGTGTCCTTAAGGGGTTAATCAGTGCCCTGTTGTGGTTACCACTTGCTGGTCATCTGAGAGTACATTCTTATTGTTATTCTTCTGATATTCGGATCCCTAATTCTAGTATCCTTGACCTTTTGGCTTTGTCTATTTGTTTATGCATCTATCTGTGTCCCTGACCTCGGCTTGTTACTGACTATTCTTTTTTTGTAAATATCTGTTTATTTTGGTATGGGGTTTTCCCCACATACCGTTATAATTTTTTTTTTTTTTATACAAGCATGACATAGAACGGTGGAATACATGACTCGCAGGTCTGTGTCAATGAAGCGTAAAACCATGGAACTCGCAGGTTCCCTAAGCATTTAAGTAACTTGTGAGATGCGCAGGTCTCCATTGTCGTTGGGTCATTAGTTGTCAGATGGTTACTAGTCAGTGGTCGGTTGCAGTTACTGTTGAACCTCAAACAAAGCCAATGATTCAGTAACAGTGTCTGTGTGAGGTTGGTACCCCATTGCTTTATCTTCGTGATGTCGGTTAGTGTCTCTCCCACTCTGTGGGTGGTATGTTCTCTCAGTCATCAGTGGTCACTATCTATCGGCTCGTCCTAATAAGGGGCTCCCTGCGTGGGGGCCTAGGGAGTCTGTGAGTTTCTGAGGGGCGGGGAGGGAGAAGGAGGGTATTAAGGTAAGTAGAAGGCAAGTTTTGCTCTCAGTGATTGGTGTTGTGCTTATATTAAGGTTATTTTTGGCCTCTATTGGTGGTGTCATAAGTGTCTTACTTTAAAAGTGATTTGAAATCGGCTGAGTCTGTGGATAGAATCCACTGATTCCAGATATTCAGGTAGGTTTGGGGTCTCTCGCTGCTGCGGAATATTAGGTCTTCCATAGCACGGAGTTCTTCCATTCGTTGGAACCATAGTTCCATCGGTGGGGCTATGTCTTTCTTCCAAAATAGAGGCCCTTAAGCCACATTCAGAATTCGTATTGTCAGTGAGTTTTTGTATGTGGATGTGCGGGTTTTAGTGTGATGTAAAAGAATTGGTGCCGGTTTGAAGGGGGTGGGTCATCTGAAAACCTTTGAATGATATTGTAGACCTTTCCCCAAAATGGTTTTATTTTGGGGCACTCCCACCATAGGTGAAGTAAGGTGCCCACCTCATCTCCGCACCTCCAACAGCTATTATCTATGGTTGGTATCATTGCGTGTAGCGACTGGGGCATCCTATACCAGTATGTTAGCAATTTATACGCAGTTTCTTGTGTCTTACTGGACACCGCGCAATGTAGTGTGAGGTCACAGATTTTGTGCCATTGTTTGAGAGTTAGTGTTTCCCCTAGGGCTTCTTCCCATTTCCCCATAAAGTGATGTGTTGGTCTATTCTGTTTTGTGAGGAGCATAATGTATAGGGGTGATATGCCATGTTCCATTGGATCTTTGTCTGTGCAGATCACCTCTAGTGGAGTTAAGTCTCTTGTCAGGAGGGGTTTCTGTGGGAGAGTGGTGAGGAAGTCTGTCAGCTGTTTATATCTGAAGCAGAGCATGAAATATTGGGTGTTCGTGTTGGTCATCTTGGTCAGGGGTTTGATCTGTCCCTCCGTGAACAGGTGTCGTGCTTGGAGGATGTCTGCGCCTATCATCCTCTGGAATTACTTTGGTTCTAGGCCTGGAAGAAAGGCTGGGTTGTGGACCAGCGGGTACAGGGGTGCCGGGAATGATGATAGGGACAGTTTTGGGGCCTGAGTGTGCCATACCTTGATGGTGGCCTCAATGAGTGGGTGTCGGGCTACCAGCCAGGTCATGTTAGACATGGTCTTTCCTACTTGTGTGGCTTCTATTTCTTTCCACAGTTTGGTGACTCCCTGTTTGGACCATTCGACTATCCTTTGTAGGTGTGTGGCTTGGTAGTACAGCTTAAAGTCAGGCCTCCCTCTGACTTTGGCAGTGTGAGGATGTTATGTCGTATACGGGCTTTGGTATTGCGCCAGATGAACCTCAGTATCAGCGTACGCAACGTGGCAAAGACATTTTTGTGGGTCGTGATCGGTATAGTTTGAAACAGGTATAGCACCCGCGGTAGGAGGTTCATTTTGACTATGCCCACTCTGCCGAACCAAGAGAGGTGTGGCAGTGACCATTTCTCCAGATCCTCCCCTAGCTGCGTTAAGAGAGGTTGGAAGTTGGCCCGGTATAGCTGGCTGCATTCCCTTGTAACCCAGATCCCTAGGTATTTCAAGGCTGTCCATTTGAAGGCAAAGAGGCTTTGAGTATGTATGACCTGTTCCTTCGTGAAGGACACGTTAAGTATTGTAGATTTTGAATAGTTTATTTTGAAATTTGAAAGTGATCCATATGTGTCAAATTATGTCATTATATGGTTACTGACTATTCTTTTTATGTTAAATCCGTTAATTCCATTTTAAGGCCTGGTAATACGTTTATGTATGTTTGTATTTTCTCGGTGCTTTACTTAATTCTGAGTGTTGGGTCACAGTATTATCCTGACATTCTGGCAGTGTTCCTGAGGAATCTTAGCCCATTGCTCATGAGCAATGGAGTCCAGTTCAGTATTATTATTATTATTATTTTATTATTTATATAGCGCCAACAAATTCCGTAGCGCTGTACAATGGGTGGACTAACAGACACATAATTGAGATCAGACCACTGGACGTACAGGAACAGAGGGGGTTGAGGGCCCTGCTCAATGAGCTTACATGCTAGAGTCTTGGGCTTGCGTGCTGCATCTGCCTTTTTCAAATCCCACCAGAGATTTTCTATGTCAGGAGTTCAAGTCAGGTGACTGTAAACATAGAAACATAGAATGTGATGGCATATGAGAACCATTCGGCCCATCTTCTCTGCCCAAGTTTCTAGATACTTTCATTAGTCCCTGCCCTTATCTTATAGCTAGGATAGCCTTATGACTATGCCACGCATGCTTAAACTCCTTCACTGTGTTAACCTCTACCACTTCAGCTGTAAGGCTATTCCATGCATCCACTACCCTCTCAGTAAAGTAATGCTTCGTGATATTATTTTAAGCGTTTGCCCCTCTAATTTAAGACGATGTCCTCTTGTTGTGGTAGTTTTTCTTCTTTTAACTATAGTTTCCTCCTTTACTATGTTGATTGCCTTTATGCATTTAAATGTTTCTATCATATCCCCCCTGTCTCGTCTTTCCTCCAAGCTATACATGTTAAGATCCTTTAACCTTTTCCTGTAAGTTTTATCCTGTAATCCATGAGCCAGTTTAGTAGCCCTTCTCTGAACTCTCTCCAAAGTATCAATATCCTTCTGGAGATACGGTCTCCAGTACTGTGTACAATACTCCAAGTAAGGTCTCACCAGTGTTATGTACAATGGCAAGAGAACTTCCCTCTTTCTACTGTAATACCTCTCTCTATACAACCAAGCATTCTGCTAGCATTTCCAGCTGCTCTATTAGAATGTTTGCCTACCTTTAAGTCATCTGAAATAATTACCCCTAAATCCCTTTCCTCAGATGTTCCAATATAGGACTATAAAATATTCTATACTCTGCCCTTGGGTTTTTACGTCCAAAATGCATTATCTTGCACTTATCCACATTAAATGTCAACTGCCACAACTCAGACCATTTTATTGGTTTACCTAAATCTACTGTATCAATTCAATTATCTCCAGACAGAAAAAACAAATATTTCCTAAAAGTCCCAAAAGTAAAGAAAACACATAATATCCCCACAAATGTTACATCCCCTGATAGCCCTGATCTGGGTGACCAACATATCCAAAAATCACCCAGGTCAGTTCAGGGGTTCATTTATTTGACCGACCGCAGGCATGGTCACATAGCCAAAAATAGTTCCAGGGCATTCGCGGCTAAGTCCCCCTTAAGTCTATTCGCGGTTTGGGTCCATGTGAACAAGATGGCCGCCACCTCGTGGTCATCCATAGGAATTGTGGCCACCCAGAGGAACACTTAGACCATCGCGGTGGAAATTGCAACAATGTATCAATTAAGCTTAATAAGCTCCAGGGTGGTCTCCGCTTCATGCGGCTGTTCGGTAAACGAACCATATAGTCTCAATTGCACGAACAGAGCCTGTTTAAAGTATTTTAGCCAGGTCTATTGCAAGGGCCATAGTCACAGGGTAAAAGGCTGGCAAACAGGCCCCTCTAAAAACCCGTGACGAGGTCCAGTTTGTCACAACCCCGACAAGTCCAAGAGGGGAGGGGGAAACGGGGTGCTGATGGGAACCTCTGGCCTGGGAGATTGTCCTCCTTCCCCACCCGGTTTCGATCTAGGCCGCATGATACAAGATGTGCCGTGGGCAAGTCCCTGTCAGTTCTTTGAACCCTTAGGTGAAGCTCTGCTATGTTTAGACGTAGGTAAGTAGCTGGATTTTGTCCAAATCTCACTTAGTAGGGCAAAGAATTGCATTTCTATCCAGTATAGGAGAGGAGCTCTTCTGAAACATGTCTTTCCACCATGGCAGTTGAGCTCCGCCCCTCCCCCCTAAAATCTTGTCAAGATAAATTAATGGACATATCTGGTCCTGTGGCAAAAATTTTGATACTTTTTGAGAGGTTAGACCCAACGCATTGTATGCTTTTTGGGGAATGCTAATGCAGCTTTAACCTGTGACCGCCGCAGGTCTATTTTAATAAAAGTTGACCCTAAGTTGTCGAATTTAGCCACTTCTGAACCTGGACCAGCTGCTGAAGGTCTCCTATTCGGAGAGCCTTTATTTTAGACATTAATAAATATGTAAATTTATTTAGCTCCCTTGGTAAGTCTCAGTCATCTCTGAGGAAAGTATAAAACCCTAAGGTTTTTGGAAGGGCTGGAAGAGGATGGAAGCGCTCTTCCAGCCGCTCCTTTCAACATAGACAGGTTCCAAGGAACACCTTCCAGCCTACCTGAACCTCACATGACAACGCAACAAACAACGCAAATTTTCCCACTACGTGGCAGACCTTGGAGATCAAGAGGCCACCGGGGAATGTCTCGCTTCAGATCTTCATCCAGTAAGTACGACAATTCCCCTTTCTTCCCTAGAAGGGCTAGGGGGCAGACTCACTTGTTATTTCCACGTTTGGAGTCAGATTACAAATGATTATTGGATACTAGACACTGTTCTAGGATACAAAATTGATTTTATATCCTTTCCCAGTAACATTTTCAATATTTAAAAGAAGAAAACCTACCACAACAAGAGGACATAGTCTTCAATTAGAGGGGCAAAGGTTTAAAAATAATATCAAGAAGTATTACTTTACTGAGAGAGTAGTGGATGCATGGAATAGCCTTCCAGCTGAAGTGGTAGATGTAAGGAGTTTAAGCATGTGTGGGATAGGCATAAGGCTATCATAACTATAAGATAAGACCAGGGACTAATGAAAGTATTTAGAAAATTGTGCAGACTAGATGGGCCGAATGGTTCTTATCTGCCGTCACATTCTATGTTTCTATGTTTCCAAGACCAAGCTCTGGTCCATCAAGAAATGTCAAATTTCTGCTCAAAAAATTTCATAATGGAGGTACCCATGAGCAGTCCAGGCTTCATAAGCAATTTATTATTGGTGAAAAAGCAAGATACTGGTCACAGACCAGTCATAAATGTCAAATATTTAAACAATTTTGTCAGATACCACCATTTCAAAATGGAGGAAATTTATTATCTCAAAGACCTATTGATACTCAATGACTGGTTGATCAAAATAGATTTGAAGGATGCATACCTCACGGTACCTATTCACCATTCATGTCAGAATTATTTACAATTCATATGGAAAGGGAACAAATGGCAATTCAAATCATTGCCTTTTGGTTTATCCACTGCACTAGGGATGTGCATGGGCAAAGAATTTAGTTCGGTTCAGCACTTCTGAAATTCGGGATTTCGTCAATCCTGGACTGGTATAGAATCCGATGCGAGTCGAGTAGGCTGGTGTGCCCGTTGCGGAGTCAATTCCACGGGAGGCAAATGGTCTCTAGAAGACACGAGTATTTACATAAACTTCCTGGAATTCATGGCAGGATTTTTCGCTCTACGCAGCTTTGCAAAACAAAAATCCCATTGTTGTATTCTTCTGAAGATGTACAACATATCAGCAGTCCAATACATAAATTGCTTAGGAGTCACAAAATCCAAGCAACTGGCAGACATTGCCAAAGATTTTTGGCACTTTTGCTTCTATCAAAACATAGCTTTACAAGCAGAATATCTCCCCAGCCTTTCCAATACAGTAGCAGATTTGAAAACCCATTTCCTAGTGGATTACAGCGACTGGATGTTGGATTCCAGCATCTTCCAACGACTACTTTTCCTGTGTGGTCCATTTCAATACGACCTCTCTGCATCACGACTCAATTGCCAATTAGAAACATTTTTCAGTTGGCATCCGGATCCAGAGGCAGCAGATCAAGATGCATTCCTCCAATGCTGGAAAGATGGAGTTAATAATACATTTCTCCTATTTTTGATGATACCTAGGGTACTTCTGAAAGCATGGTCTCAGAAATCAACCATAGTGTTAATAACTCCTTTCTGGCCATCACAACCATGATTCCCTCAGCTTGTCAGCACGCTAATAGATTACCCACGACTCATACAGATGCGTTGGGATGCTCTTTACGATCCGGATGGAAATCTTCATCCTCTAGTAATATCAGGCCAACTACGTTTAATAGCATCTCTCATCTCGAGTAATATGAATCTCGTAGTGAATTTTCAAACTCAACTAGAGACTTTCTTTTAGAAGCATGGGCACTAGGTAGGTACCCGTGCAAATTACATATCAGCCTGGAAAAATTTGGCTTAATTGGTGCATGGAACAGGCTGTGCATCCATACATTCAGATTTAGCAAACATTCTAAATTTTTTGTCATCCTCATTTGACTCAGGACAAGCTTATCGCACCATTAATGTCTATCGATCAGCTATCTCAGCAAATCACGACCCTATTGAATTTTTCCCCTGTGGGCAAACATCCCTTAGTCTGCAGACTTATGAAGGGGATCAGATTTAAGCGTTCTCTATGCCCTAAATATCATTCTACTTGGGATGTTACTCTGGTACTCCAGTTAATGAACCATGGGGTGACAATGACTCATTATGCTTAAAATTGCTTTTGTTTAAGCTTACCACATTACTATGCCTCATTTCATTTAAAAGAGTTTCTGATGCTAAGGCTTTAGACCTAAATAGACACCTGATGGTGTTAATTTTTCTATTGTTAAACAAATCTCCTGTCTGTGTTCTATCCTTCTTTTTCTGACCACCCTCTTCTATGTGTTGTCAATTGTCTTCAAACATATGAGCTTAAAACCTCATCTATAAGAAATTCTAATTTCTCTCAATTGCTAATCTCTTTTCGTAAACCTTTACTGCCTGTCTCCTCTACATCTTTAGCCAGATGGGTAAGACTAACAATGTCTATCGCAGGTATTGATATTTCAGTGTTTGGAGCTCACTCTTCAAAAGGAGCTATGACTACTAAAGTGTTTCAAGCAGGAGGCTCTTTATCAGATCTGTTAAAAACTGCAGATTGGTCTTCAGAATCTGCATTTAAACAGTTTTATTTTAATTTTGTAATATCTTAACTATGTATTTGATATATATTTCTATGATTATTCAACTTTTAATATGCATAAAACGAGCCTCCTGTCTTGCTATGAAATTCAAGATTTTCCTAGTCTTGACGTCAGAAAATATAGATTTTATTAAAGTCAGGAGGCGAGTATTATCCCTCCCATTAACCCACTCTTTTCTTTATGTTTCAGCTTAATCCTGTTTGGAGTTTCGTTTTTCTTAACCTTGGAGTTTACTCTACTAGATACTTCTTCTAGATTCGCAGCTCGAAAGAAGAAGAATATTAGGGGTCAGTCACTATATAGACTATGCCGGATGCTGATTGGCTACCGAGTGTTCCATCTCAGTTAGTCTGTTTTTTGTATTTTATTCACTAAACTTTATTGAAAAAAATATCTTTGCTGCTGGAAAAAAACTACAGTTTGATTCTGCTGTAAGAGTGATGGCTCCCACGGTCTCCCTGTCTTACAGCGCAGTGTCTTTAAGTCTCCCAGTGTCTCAGTGTCCTCATGTATCCCACTGTTCCCTAGTGTTTCAGTGTCCCCATGTCTCCCAGTGTCCCCATGTCTCCCAGTGTTCCCTAGTGTCTTAGTGTCCAGATGTCTGCCAGTATCATCTAGTGTGATGTAGTGTCTCAGGGACACAGACACTGGGAGATATGGGGACACTGGGAAACATGGTTACACTAAGACAATGGGAGACATGGGAGCACTAGTATCTCAGTGTCCCCTAGTGTCTCAGTGTCCCCATGTCTCCCATTGTTGTCTAGTGTCTCAATGTGCCCTAGTGTCTCAGTGCCCCCTAGTGTCTCAGTTTCCTCATGTATCCCTTAGTGTCTCAGTGTCCCCATGTCTACCAGTGTCACCGAGTGTCTCAGTGTGCCCTAATGTCACTGACACTGAGACACTGTGAGACATGGGGACACAGACACTAGGGAATACTGAGATACATGGTGACACTGAGACACTAGGGAACACTGGGATACATAGGGACACTGTGTTCTCATGTATCTCAGTATCCCCTAGTGTTTCAGTGTCCCCATGTCTTCCAGTTTCCACATGTTTCACACTGTCCCCATGTCTCCCAGCATCCCTATGTCTTGCAGTGTCCACTAGTGTCCCCATGTCTCCCAGTTTCCATACGTCTCACACTGTCCCCATGTCTCCAAGTGTCCCCTAGTGTCTCAGTGTACCCATGTCTCCCCTAGTGTCTGTGTCCTCTAGTTTTCCCATGTCTCTATGTCTCCCAGTGTATCAGTGTCCCCAGTGTACCCATGTCTCCCCTAGTGTCTGTGTCCTCTAGTTTTCCCATGTCTCTATGTCTCCCAGTGTATCAGTGTCCCCATGTCTCTGTGTCTCCCAGGATACCCCAGGTTCCTTATGTCTGTGTGCCCTCATTTCCCAATGTCTCCCAGTGTCCCCGTGTCCCCTAGTGTCTCAGTATCCCAATGTCTCTGTGTCCCCCATTGTCGCCATGTCACTGTGTCTCCCATGATCCCCCAGTGTCCCCATGTCTCTGTGTGCCCCACTGTCCCAATTTCTCCCATAGAGTCCCTATGTCTCCCCTAGTGTCTGTGTCTCCCATAGTGTTCCTATGTCTCTGTGTGCCCCACTGTCCCCATGTGTCTGTGTCTCTCTTTGTTTCTGTGTCTCCCAGGATAGTCTAGTGTCCTCATGTCTCTGTGTTCCCTAGTGTCCACATATTTATGTGTCTCTGATCCCCCTGTGTCCCCTGTGTTATCTGTTACAGACTGCCCTTCCATTTGTCTCCCCTCATCCCTCACTTACCTGAATTGCTGGCTGGACTCTTTGTGCTCTGTAGCTGCTACCCCGTGGATCAGTGAGTAGAGAGATGCAGGGAGGGAGATGCTGTAACTTCCTATCTCTGTCTCTCTCCACACACACAGCACCACCTACTGGTCTAATCTCAGTTATACTGAGAAAAATACCGGCATCTGTATTACTGCAATACCGGCAGTAAGGAAACCCTTATGTGGCGAAAGTAACCTCGCCACTGTGTTTTGGAGAGGCCTGGTTGCCAGCCTCTTGCCCTGTGACTATGGCCCCTGGGGTGTATTACCTTTTAAAAACACTATTTGTTCATATTGGTGCATATTGGGACTTGGCACAATTCCCTTTGGGCTTTTAACTTGGACAGATTCAAACATGTGGCGGCGGCCATCTTAAATTGTCCAGCAGTGTTTTGTCGTCGAGTGTATGGAACTGTTTTGGGCATGGGACCATGTGCATGGTGGGGCAAAAATAAGACTTCCAGGAAATTCCTCAACCCCTGAACCGATCCGGGTGATTTTTGGATATGTTGTTCACCCAGATCGGGGTTATTGTGGTGATATGCTGTATTTTGGGGTACGTTTTGGGGTTTGTAAAAATTTAGGTTTTTTCTGCTTAGAGTTAATTGAGTTAGTCCATTGTCTTTGTTAATCACAGGCAGAGGGGAAGGTTTGTGTACATTATCTGGGAACGTCTAACTGTACAATACTGTTCTGATTGGCTATGTGACTTTGTGTCCTGTGCTCCACAAACCTTGTGGGGAAAACTGTATAAAAGACGATAAACCCTCAGATCTGCCGAGTTCCTCTTTTACCCTCAACATAGAGCCTTGTCTCATGTGCGGGGGAAAAGGCTGTATCTACACTGGGGATTGCTATATGCTGTATACTCCCCTGGCTATAATCACTAAGATCTTTTAAGAGCTTGTTCCTGCTTCGCTCTCTGAAGGAAGAGAGGTTCACCCACTGGACCCCTTTTCCAGAAGACCTGCCCTTTTCTGGTCAACTACGCCCTTTCAAAACTTGCTGAAAAAATTATTATATTAAAAAATATTGTTGAGGTGACAGTTGTCCTTTAATGTTGTGGCTGATAAGTGTTTAGTGTTTATACAAGCTATGGGTCGTGAACCACCTTCTTGTTTGTTTGCTTTTTCAAAAATGAATGTATCTCAAAATTGTTAGTTTTTTTAATTTTTTTTATTCTCATTTCTTCCATCCAGTGAGCCAGCGCACGTCAGAAATACAGCGCATAGACCAAACAGTATGGGTATGCCGTCATTGAGCGCAAAAACCCATAATCTTCAGATGAGACCCATAGAATTCCCAGCTATGCAACAAATTCATTATCTTACTTAGAGGATTAATAGATAAACAGCCCTAGGTAGGAGACAATGACTGATTATACAGCAAAGGGTTGGAAAAAATATTTATATCAACTGCCAGCTTCAGTCTGGGTTCAAAAGTGCAGAGGGAAAAAAGATTATAGGATTTAAAGTACATTCCGGTTCTGCAATAAATATCTTACAAATATTCTTTGTCATTATTACTACATTTCCCTCTCTAGCTTGGATGTCTGACATTTTACAGAACACTCTGCCAGCATTAGAATGTCACATCTTACAGTGTCACATAATTTACAGAATGGGACTTACGGTGTTCAAAGGGTGACTTATACGGGTTTACACTGGGATCATCTGCATATAGCATAGGAAAATATACTTTCATTAATCTGTTAAACCCCATAAGGATGGAGGCATTTGTACAAGTTCCGACCAAAAGAAAACAAACATAACCTGGAATTTGAGCAATATGTCTGTTTAACCATAATTCACCTCTTTCATATTACGTGCATCCACACTTATTATATATCATTTTTTTCAGGAGAAATAGGACATTCATTTTACATTTAAAAAACTTGTGTGATGAATTAAGACATTATGTTATTCTCTTCTGCATGGAAATATATCTGTGAATGTCATAAAATGTTAGCTTTTACTACAATAAAATACACATTTGTGTTCAGTGATCTTGTACAAGTACAATGATGCCACCCATGTACAGGTTTCGTGGTGTTTTATAGTTTCTGGAGTACTTTGGTACTGTCCCTCCATTTTACGGCAGTTTAACATAAAAAATAAGGGCCCCTGGCCCAGTGGTGTATTTAGCCCAAGGCAAACTAGTCATTTGCCTTGGACGGCACTAACCAAGGGGTGGCAAAAAAGTCCGCCCCCAAACGCCCCCTGGTTAGTGCCGGGTGTCCCCGGTGTTCTACCTGTAATGGGGGGTTCCTTATGTGTTAGAATCATAGGCAGCGAGGAAGCTGTGATCATATGGACGTTCTGCACGCTGGATGCAAATTTCGCATCAAGGGTCGCAGAAGCGGCTCTAGCGGCTGTCAGGAAGACAGCAACTAGAGGTTGGATTGACCCTGCAATGTAAACATAGCAGTTTCTCTGAAGTGGTCTAGGTGACTATAGTGTCCCTTTAATGAAATCAGGTCATAATAACATCTACAACCCAGGCTACGTTATCAGTTTTACCAAAGCATTTCAAGCCCAGCAATGGTAGTCACTATTCAATTACCTGAGATAGTCTAATTTTCCTCAGTAAATCATACACCGACCTAAATCATACATCAACCTATATCATATACCAACCTAAATCATGCGCCAACCTATATCATGCACCAACACCAATCTAAATCATACACCAACCTAAATCATACACTAACCGAAACCATGCACCAACCTATATCATGCACCAACCTAAATCATGCACCGACCTATATCATGCACCAACCTATTTCATGCACCGACCTATATCATGCACCGACCTAAATCATGCACCAACCTATATGATGCACCGACCTATATCATGCACCAACCTAAATCATACACCGACCTAAATCATACACTAACCGAAACCATGCACCAACCTATATCATGCACCAACCTAAATCATACACCGACCTATCATGCACCAACCTAAATCATGCACGTGGAGCGACTGCAAGGGCCGGCGGATGAGGAGCGGATACAGAGCCCTTGCCCCTGTGGCACAGTGCCAAAGATCTGCAGACCTTGCTAGCGGCTGGAAGGAGTGCTTGGCGTGTCCCCCACTCCCAGGATGCCTAAGTTTACGTGCCACCCGATGAGTAAGTGGTGCACCTGCCTTTCCCGGCGTGCTATGACAGTGGGGGCTATATGCTATACACTGCATTGCTCGGCCTCTGCTTAACCAGGTCCAACTAGAACAGAAATCAGAGTGGACCTCTACAGCTTCCATTCATCATGACCATCATGCAGCCACGAGAGTAAGAGGAGGAGACTGTGGACAATAGGGAAAGGTCCTGTAAATTGACCATTAGCAGGCAATGAGTTAAGCCCTGCATTCTTCCTACTTAGGAATTTCCAGTTTTCCGGTGTCAGTAGTGTGTTCCGGGAGACCCCAGGTAAGAAGTCAAATCTTGGGGGCATCAAGCCACTGGTAGCATTTTAACCACTACAATAAGCTGTAGTGGTTCTGGTGTTTGGAATGTTCTTTTAAACTTATTCTCTTCATTATCATTCTTCATGAATTCTATACAAGCATATTTCAAACGGGAGTCGAATTTGTTGTGAGTGCTTTGGACCTTGAGTTTAGTAAATAAATCTTGTACATTCTGAAATTATTCTTTGATCTTATTTTCATTGCAAGTCGGCGAAAGAAGACAGATGTCTTGCGAGAAAGTGATTATTACATTATTATTCTAAGCAAGCTAGGTATACCCGTTTTATTCAACTCAATGTTCTCCAGAACTCAATAACCATAATTATTATCAATTAAAAGATTGCAATAGTTTGTGTATTTACATAAAGAGACAAGAAATTGCATTTTTCTGTAACTTTCTGAGACATTTCCAGCTACAACAAAACTAATTTTCACATGACCTAATTGCATCTGAAATTTACAGTACAATAAAATATATTGTATACTACTCTCTCTGCTGAGCACTAAAAGGACATTCCAAGCACCATAAAACATTTGTTTCTCGCATAGACTGTGGTGCAATGAGGTCCCACATCCTTTTCCCTGTAGTTGGTATCTTATAACTGCAGCACATTTTAAAAAATCAGCTTAAGTCAACTCCAGTTAGATATCTCCTTGGATCAAGAAACTATTACCCCACTAATTAAAAACCATTTAGCTACATATGTTTTTGCAAGTATTTATAATTACTGTTTAAACATCTGTATAGACTCTGATGAAACCACATTTTTAGGCAGAGAATTCCACATCCTTATTGTTCTTACTTTAAAAAAAGAAATTTTGCCCTAGACTAAATCTCCTTTCTTTCAGTCTAAATGCGTGACCTTGTATCCTATGTATAGTCCTGTTTATGAACAAATTTCCAGTGGCTTGTATTGGCCCTGCATATATTTGTATAATGTTATCATATCCCATCTGAGGTGCTGTTTTTCTAAACTAAAGATATTTAAAATGATTAACCTTTCTTCATAACTAAAATGCTCCATTCCCCTTGTCAATTTTGTAGCTCGTCTCTGCACTTTTTCTAGTGCCATAATATCCTTCTTTAGAACAGGTGCCTAAAATTGCACAGCATATTTGAGGTGTGGTATTACAAGTGTTAACTTACTGTAGACATGTTTATCTCCTACTCTGTGTGTCAAAACTTGAATTACAAACAGGAGGTCCCTGCAAGATCTAGCAAGCTGTAAACAGTGCAAGAGAAAATAAATTCTAAATCAAACAGACAGTGCAATAAAGGGAGTGTAAACATTAGATCTCCCTTTGCAACTAGTGTGACTAGGGCGGCATAAACACAGTGATGTAATTCCTAAATTGCAGAGATTTGAGGAGTAAGACTGCAGGGGCATGATCTATACACCAAAACTGCTTAATTAAAGCGTCACTATTATGCCGAACGTACTTTTCCCCAATTACTAGACATGTGCAATTAGTTTCGGTCCGAATGTGAATTCGGACGAATTACGGCCAATTCTGTAACGAGAATATACCCCTACACGCAGGATCCAGCCAAACAGAAGACAGCACAGAGGAGAGATACGTCTACCGGACCTTAGAGTGGCCGGACTCGACGTAATAGGAGAAGTACAGAGTCAGGAACGATCCGAGGTCAAGGGCACAAAGAGACAGCGTAAACGAGAACTAGCCGGGGTCTGGTACACAGGAATCAGCAAGCCGGCAAACAGAACAGACAAGGATAAAGCGAAAACGAAGTCAGAATACAAAGCCAAGGTCAAATACGGAGAAACACAACTGAACACAACAAGCACTAAAGGGAACTGTAGCAGAAACCACGATAGGGCAAGGAACTAAGGGAAAAGGGTAAGTATAAGTAGCCTTCAAACTAATGTGATTGGTCCTGTCACTTCCACACCCCCAAAAGGTAAGTGTATGGGGTGACTGGCATGACAGGAGCCAATGGGAGCCTTTTTGCAATTTAGGCTCCCACTGTCTCTTTAAGAGCGCGCCCGAGACTCGCGGCGCGCTCTTAGCTGCAGGCGGGACACATGACCGCATCTCGCGGTCACTGCCCGTCTTCCTGTTAGGAGAGTCGGATGAGCCGCGCGCGGCTCGTGCAGCCGCAGGACCGCGCGCGGCTTGAAGAGAGGACCGCGGCCGGCCCCCGGATAAGGTAAGCAACGCTACAAATTCGCACATTCGGGTACTTCCGAATGTCCGAATAGATGACTTGCCGAATTGTTGAAGTTCCGAAGTTCCGAAATTACTGAATTTCCAAAGTGTCGAAGTGCTGAAGTTCCGAAGTTGCAGAAGTTACGAAGTTACGAAGCACAGTATTGCCTAAGAACTAATATACTTACCCAGTGGAAGAATGAAGAATAATATGTACAAAAAAACTGTGAGGAGTAGGCGCTTCAAAATAGTAGAATCGAGAACCCAATTAGAAAGAGCAACTCAACACACGTGTCAGTACCTCTGAACTAACACAAATACATGCAAGTGTATAGAGTGATTTGAGTGCGAGAGGACTGTCACACCAAAAAAAACCCAGTGGAGCGCTAAATAGAAATAACTCAGGGGCATTTAGGGATGACTAGGGGGGCAATTAGATGTAGTGGTGTCGGAAGGGGGGTTAAAGAAAACTGGATTCTGCCATGACAGTGCCGCTTTAAAATAAAGTTGTTTTGATCTCACAAAAGAACATTATATGTGCCAAAACCAGGCGCCCCCTAGTGGTTAGGTGCCTACTCTGCCTAACTGGAAATCCTCCCTGACTACTATGCCGAAAATTAGAGGCTGCTGATCACCCTGCTATATTAACAGGAGGCACTAAGGGCCAAATGTTCCAGTAAATCAGAAAGTATTTTTATTCAACTTTTTATGTCAGAGCGTGGGGTTATGAAAATGCTGCCAGCTATTATAGGCTCCCTGCAGAGCATTCCTCTTTGATGTCATCTAAAACACACAGATAATATAAACATATTTCTGTTGGTTTAAGGCTTTATCAGCTCATATCATGAGTCATCCTTAATTACTCAAAACTCAGTCATGCAATACCCAGTGAATACCTACACAAATTCTACCCATAGATGTGAGTTGCACTTTTGCTCGTTCTTAAATTATTTATTAAATCCATCTGCACATTATACTTGTAATTAGAAAGTGATTAGCTTGGAATGTGACAGAATATTAATATTTTGCTGTGCATTCATTCTGTACATCTGTTATATTTCTCACTAGGTAAGTGTACATTGAATAAGCAGGCCATGGAATTATGATTCATATAAAATGTAATCTTGTGCGCTAAGGAATTTCAGTTAAAGAGCACGGGTAATCCAATTTTCCAAAACAGAATCAAACAATGGTGTGATTGTAAGGATAAGTACCGTCTAGTTGCTCTCTGTGCACACTAACCTAATTTTTGAACAAATAACTCTCACCAGCTTGAAATAATTTAACTTTAATTCGTGTAGAGAATAAGTCTTTGTACAATTAGTAACCACAAGGATTACAACATAATCCATCTGAAAGTCTTAACAGTACAGGCCAGTACAGTAACAAAAAGTAGTTTCTGTGAAATGCATTAAAACCATACATTACCTAAGTGTTGCTGGTGTGACTGAGCTCCTTAGTGTCTATAAACTCTGTGTTACTGACACTAATAGTTTTGTAGAAGACCTAATCCATAGTTGGCAGTGGCATGGATCTCCCAACGATATTAGACCTCCAGCATAACTGTTTTGGCGTATAAACAGAGAGTTTCAAATACAAAAAAGAGTCATGGAAACTGGAAAAAAGTAAGATGGTGGTGAGAACGGAGTCAATCTACTTGATCCTGCTTTATAGAAAGCTAACCCAGACTTCTGATCCTACTAAGTAAATATTTCCATATGGTAGCAGTTGGTATAATTACAGCAAAAGCCTTGTAGATTTGGCATGAGACACAGAGTGCGGTTCTGGCTATTTTCAGGGTGTTGCTAGGTTCCATAATCACCTGGGCCTTGAGTCCGGTGGTGATGCTCTCCAGGATCTTGATGAAAGCACAGTCAGACATGAGCACAGCTAGGTATTCCAACACTACCACAAAAAAAAGAGAGCAAAATTCTGCTCTCCCACACCACTTCAAACAGTCACATGGGGGCACCACCATGTTTGGTGTAGTACTATACTACTAATTTTTCTTTTTCTAGTGTCATGATACCTGTCCCTCGCGGCGCAGTGGGACCACAGACTGTAACGGCTACCCAGGTAGAGAGAGGGTATCTGCCGTTGAAGACGTCCTTTTTCCCTGCAAGCTGCTGTGGAGAAGTAAGCTGATGTAATCCCATCCACGATATCCAGAGCGAGAGTCAGGTTCAGCTGTAACAGGAGCAGAATAACATCCCCAAATAATCCCCTTCCAAGAACGAGACGAGGCTACGTTTTGAAGGGTCAAGATGAACTGAGGACTGGAACACCCAGCCTGCTTTTTATTAGGAAAAGGCACACACAGAACACTCCCAGGGGGAGGATGAAAACAACCAATTACACACAGGGTAACACCCCCACGTCTCCTCCCCTCAGATAAACACATAACACAATTATAACGTACAATATTTTACCCCAGTTCTGGATGTACCCCAAAAACAGGGGGTACACCTTTAAGTCCAGCACCGCTTGAAAGGTCTTGGTTAGGGGAACAATCTGTCCAAATTTCAGCCCATTCGGTTGTGGGGTTCGGGAGTTATGGATGTTTGAAGTTTTGACCGACTGCACTGATTTTCTAGCCGAAAAGAGTTCCACAAGTTTTGGCCCTGCAGTCGGTCTCCGTTCGCCTGTTAGAACTATACGAAATTCTTATCATCCACAACTATCTCCGAGTTCGCTGGATTCCCCATAGCTGATTAAGTGTAACTACCCGAATGGCCCGTCGTTCGGTAGTTCCAGCACGAATTTCTGGGCGCATGGAGGTCTCAGCGGTGTTCGCCTGTTTGTGTATCCGTTTTTAGTTCCATGCGTTCACAGGCAAACACCGCTGTTCGCACGCAAGATGGCTGCGAACACGTGCAAAAGTCCCGAAATGGCGGCCACCTATATGTTATACACGGAGTTCGTGCGAAATGATGCGAACGGCTGGAAACAGGCTGGAAAGGTAAAACATGCTTTGTAATAGATCAAATCAGTCCGGTGTTCGGTAGAAATCTGCCGAAAAGTAAGGAATTAAATTACCGAACAGATGCTTTATCCGGCATTTCACTGTTTTATTCCACAGGGCTTTGGTGATGGTGAAGTTCTGTTACACAGACGTTATGTCTCTTCTGTGTAATGATGCCCACACACTCATACCTAGCTTCCTTTTGCCTCATTATGACCTCATATATGACACAGAACCCTTCCTTTGATCTCTTTTTATGATGTCAGAATATCTGGCACTTTTTGATGATCTATATATACTTGTGACATCATGGTCATGATCCTTTCCCTGGGGTCCAGTGGGGATCCTTTCCCTGGGGTCCAGTGGGGATCCTTTCCCTGCGGTCCAGTGTGGATCCTTTCCCTGGGGTCCAGTTTGGATCCTTTACCTGGGGTCCAGTGTGGATCCTTTCCCTGGGGTCCAGTGTAGATCCTTAACCTGGGGTCCAGTGTAGATCCTTTCCCTGGGATCCAGTGTAGATCCTTTACCTGGGGTCAGTGGCGTACATACCAGGGTCGCAGGGGTCGCGGCTGCGACCGGGCCCGGCCCATCAGGGGGCCCGGCCGCCACTGCGACCCGGTATGTACGCTCTGGGCCAGCCTCTTCTCCTGGGGGGCCCAGGAGCCGGCCACCTCCGGGTCCCCCGAGGCTGGCCCTGCTTACACCCGGCGGGCAGTCAGGCTGGCCGGTGCGCGAGGGAGCACTCTCCCCTGAGTGCTTCCTCTTCAGCTCCCTCGCGCACCGCACTGATACCGGAGCCGGAAGATGACGTAATCTTCCGGCGCCGGTATCAGTACGCGGGGCGCGAGGGAGCTGAAGAGGAAGCACTCAGGGGAGAGTGCTCCCTCGCGTGCCCGCCAGCCTGACTGCCCGCCGGGTGACCGGCCCCCCAGGAGCCCAGCAGCACCACTGGACCGCAGGGAATCCCCTCAGCACTCCAAAAGGTAAGGAGGCTGGGGGGATTAAATTTAAAAAAAAAGTGTTAGTGTGTGTGTGTTAGTGTTACTGTGAGTGTTAGTGTGTGTGTGTGCTACTGTGAGTGTTAGTGTGTGTGTTAGTGTTACTGTGAGTGTTAGTGTGTGTGTGTTAGTGTTACTGTGTGTGTTAGTGTGTGTGTTACTGTGAGTGCTATTGTGTGTGTTAGTGTTACTGTGAGTGTTAGTGTGTGTGTTAGTGTTACTGTGTGTGTTACTGTTACTGTGAGTGTTAGTGTGTGTGTTACTGTGTGTGTTAGTGTTACTGTGAGTGTTAGTGTGTGTGTTAGTGTGAGTGTCAGTGAGTGTGTCTGTTGAGTGTGTGTCTGCTAGTGAGTGTCAGTGAGTGTGTTACTGTGTGTGTCTGTTACTGAGTGTGTTTGTGTTAGTGAGTCTGTTTGATGTCTGTTAGTGAGTGTTTGTCAGTGAGAGTGTATGTTTTGTAAGTGAGTGTGTATGTATGTCTGTCGCTGAGTGTGTCTCTGTCAGTAAATGTGTGTGTCTGTTAGCTAGTGTGTATGCATCTGTTCGTGAGAGTGTGTGTGTCTTCAGCACTTACCTTTCTCCAGCGCCAGACTCCCTTGGCGCTGGGGATCCCTCCGCCGCTCAGCTCCGAATGCGCATGCACGGCAAGAGCCGCGCATTCAAACCGCCCATAGGAAAGCATTACTCAATGCTTTCCTATGGACGTTCAGTGTCTTAGAATTGCGGAAGCTCCTCTAGCGGCTGTCAGTGAGACAGCCACTAGAGGCTGGATTAACCCTCAGTAAAACATAGCAGTTTTTCTGTAACTGCTATGCTTTCAGCTGCAGGGTTAAAACTAGAGGGACCTGACACCCAGACCACTTCATTGAGCTGATGTGATCTGGGTGTCTGTAGTGGTCCTTTAAGTGTGTGTGCATCTGCATGCACTGGTGTACATACCGCGGTCGCAGCGCTGCAACCCCTGCGACCAGGTGCCCGCCGCCATGTGTTGCGGCCCCGGCCTGCGCAGAGTAAGTGTGCGGGGGGGGGGCCCACGGATCAATTTTCGCACCGGGGCCCCATAGGTCATGTGTACGCCACTGCCTGGGGTCCAGTGGAGATCCTTTCCCTGGGGTCCAGCGTGAGGTTTGTGTAATCTTCGTGCTTTTCCAGCATTCCTCCCTTGCACACTGTTTAGTGAGGGTGGAAGTTATGTCATAGCCTAGCTCCTGGCATCACCATGAGAGCAGTGCTGGAAGATCATGAAGATTACAGCTGCCTCTCCGCCTGCATTCTCCACCTGGACACTGTATTTGGACAGAGTAGGCACCTGCCATCCAGGTAAGCAGGTGCCTACTTTGCTTTAGTGCACAGTGTTTCACCTCCTTTGAGGCCCTACCAGGAGGTGGCTGCATGTGGTGCGCAAACCTCCCGGTTGTGGTATATCGCACATATAGTGCATATCACAGCCACAGGTTGGGAGCCTTTGTAGCGACACCACAATTTAGTTTAGTTCAGACAAATCGAAGGCAAGCAATGCAAATGAGAGGGGTAGATTGTTTTAGTTTCTTAAAAAGGGTGAAGTTTATAACATTAAATTATATTATAAAATAATAGTTATAAAACAATTGAAAAATAAGTCAATAAATAGGCTTCCAGGTGACACTTAGATGTGTAGATTTCTTCATTGAGTTTATTTTTTTCAGATCTCACAAAAACATATTTGCTAAATATAGGACATAAGAAAACAAAATCCTGAAAATCCTGGGTAATGACATATTCCCTTTGAGGTTCTTGGAGGACGAAGCAAAATAGTGTTTAATAAATTACTGGTCTACCTTAACTATTGGCAAAAAGGTTAAAGGAACACTATAGTCACCAGAACAACGACAGCTTATTGCATTTGTTCTGGTGAGTAGAATCATTACCTTTGGGCTTTTTGCTGTAAACACTGTATTTTCAGAGAAAATGCAGTGTTTACATGACAGCCTAGTGATAATGTCACTGGCCACTCCTCAGATGGCTGCTAAAGTTGCTTCCTATCTCAGTCTTGCCTAGTGTGCATCACAACATCTCCTCCCTCTGCATGCAGAAACTGAACCTTCCTCATGGAGATTCATTGATTCAATTCATCTCTATGAGGAGATGCCAATTGGCCAGGGCTGTGTTTGACTTGTGCTGGCTCTGCCCCAGGTCTGCCTCCTTCAAAGTCTCAGCCAATCCTATGGGGAAGCATTGTGATTGGCTCAGAACAACACTTTTGATGATGTCAGCAGACAGCTTGCTAATCTGAGCCAGACAGGGGCAGAGTCAGCAGCTTCAGGCTTGAATACAAGTATAATTTTACTATATTTAGGGAGGCAAGAGAGGGCCCGGGAGGCTAGATGGTGGTTGTAACACTATAGGGTCACTATACTGCTCATTTAACATTAGTTTTAAGTGCTTTCAAACTTCAGTTTTCAATACACTGGCCTGCTTGATTGTTGTTATATAGAATACTTTGAAGTGAAATTGAGCTTGCAATCTGATAAAATGGCAGTGGAGATCCCTTCAATATGCTGGTATTTGAAGTAGAAACTGAGCTGGGAATCCATATGAAAATCTAATTTCAGTTACAAAAGAAGAGGCATAGACTCATACAGCCATCATGTATTGAGATGCACACCTGATAATTAAATGCATTATTTAGGAATTGCAGATTTTATGTTATATATATATTATTATTTTTTGGCCTATAATTTGCAATGTCATTGACTATTTTCCATACTTACCAATTTAGCAAATACACCCCAGTAGTATTTATCCCCTTCCATAAAGTCACACTCACCCTCATTTATACTCTAGAAATGATTCCCAGCCTGTAGAGGGACTAGTTTATCTACCAGAAGCCATAAGTAACAGATATGATGCCTGAAAGTTTGCTTAAAGGGACCCTATAGTCACCAAAACAACTTTAGCTTAATGAATCGGTTATGGAGTATAGATCATGCTTATTCAGTCTCACTGCTCAATTCTCTGCCATTTAGGAGATAAATCATTTTGTTTATGCAGGTATTTGCACACATCCCTGCATGTGACTTACACAGCCTTCCTAAACACTTCCTGTAAAGAGTCAGCTAATGTAAACACTGTAGCAGATTCATTCCCTTCTGTTGGTGTGTGGTCTCCCTTTTTATACCTTCCCGAACACCGACCACCCCTGGCTGTTAACCACAATCAAGTCATTAACTCGAGTGCAGTCCCTGGGTGGCCACCATTCATATAACCGAACGCACGGCCATTTTATCTCCCGAATGCAGGCAGCAGTACATGGTCGTCGAACGCCTGGAACTAATTTCAGCCACGCGATTCCACAAACCCAGGCAAAGATTGTACCGCTGCCCATTCCACTTCCCGACCAACTAGACAAGCAACGTTTGGGAGATAATAACTACCGACTGGGGGGAGCATTCACTCCCTAAAAGCAAGTGGGAGCACTCGTCTGTGTTTGGTCAGAACTTTACCCGAATGGCGATTCCGTTCTACCGAACGGATCTGAGCGCTATTTGGATAACTTGGGTGCTCAGATCCAGACTATTTAGGGATATAAGACTTGTGGGTTTCCTGTAAAATATGACAATGTTTTCGGGGTGTTTTATGTATGTTTCATGTACTTTCCTGTAACTGAGAGATTAGACTGCGTATGCCAGTTTGTGGTTATGGGGGAGCATTGTAGCAAACTAATTCCCTTCTGTTTGGTTGTCCATACCCCCTTATTTGTTTCCGAAATGGATGCTGTGTGGCCCCCCTTTTTATACCGCCCCGAACACCGACCACCCCTGGCTGCTAACCGCAATCAAGTCATTAACTCAAGTGCTTTCCCTTGGTGGCTGCCATTCGTATAACCGAACGCACATGCTCCAGTGAATGGCGGCTATTCTGTCACCCGAATGCAGGCAGCATTATATGGCCGTTGAACGCCTGGAACTAATTTCTGCCACACGATTCCACAAACCCAGGCGAAGACTGTACCGCTGCCTGACCCACTTCCCGACCAACTAGACAAATGATGTTCGGGAGATAAGAACTACCGACTGGGGGGAGCATTTGCTCCCTAAAAGCCAGGGGGAGCATTCATCGGTGTTCGGTCAGATCTTTACCCAAATGGCGATTCCATTCTACCGAATAGATCTGAACGCTATTTGGACAACATGGGCGCTCAGGTCAGGGCTATTCAGAGGATATAAAACTTATGGGGTTCCTGTAAAATATGACTATGTTTTCGGGGTGTTTTATGTTTCATGTATTTTCCTGTAACTGAAATAATTGAGTTACTTAGTTTTGCCTCAATTATCTCCAAGACACAGGGACGCTTGCGAGGGGCTTGTGTATTTTTGAATAGAAATTCCATGCTGGGGGTCTGTGCATAAAAGGCTATGTTTGTGTGGAATAAATCAGTTGTACTCCCAGAACTGTGTGTTATTCAGTTACTGGGAAGGGATAGAGCTATACATATTTCAGCACCTTGTTCCTGAGTTCCTGTCCTGTCAGCAGAGGGAAATTCCTTGTCAGGACTAGTGCTCCGCTACATACATTTCCTTTATTGCAAATTCTGTTGAATTTAGAATTTCTTATCTCCTGCTCTGTTAATAGCTTGCTTGATCCTGCAGGAGCATGCTGTATGTAATTGAATTTCAATTTACAGAGCAGGAGATAAAAACTTTTAATGTAAGTTATTTGATATGTCGATCACAGCCAAGGAAAGTGTGGCTAGAACTGCATATACAGAAACAAAAGCGGTTTTACTCCTAAATGCCAGTGAATTGAGCAGTGAAACTTCAGAGGCATGATCTCTTCACAAAAATCGCTTTATAAAGCTTAAGTTGTTTTCGTAACTATAGTGTGCCTTTAAAATGTAAACTCAGGCCCTGCTTCCAAACAGCTTAAGGCAGTTTCAATGAGTCATATCATTCCTACAGTCAGGGAGGAAGATGATCAAATGGACTTTACCATTTCACTGTTAGCATTACATTAGCAGTCCAGAGAGTGATAAAGATTACTAGAGCAGTGTTAAATACATTTATATTAGAAATATGATTTTACTGTATCTACTGTAGGTTGGTATTGTAGAAAAATGCAGATATTCTATTTACATTCTGAAACAATTTCAGTAAGTACTTCTCCAGCTTTGCTGTCCTGTTTGCTGGCCTTACACTGTGCCATTTATGGGCAGGTGGGGAGATCAAAGTCCGGTTGGACTGAAACATCGACACTGACAATATTGATTTGTGAATTCTTGCTGAAATAAAAACATCTTATCATCATTACGCATCCTGTGAGTGCTGTACATCAAGGTATCTTATACAAAGGCCGGAGGTTGCACTGAGGCACTGTCATGACAGGGAGCTTTCGAGTGCGGGACACAAGGGATTTTATATATATTGTAAAAACTGGAAAGTGCTAGAAAATAGCAGAAGTACAGCAGCCCCCAATCCTTTGATGACCTACAAATCCCTAATTCTACAGAAACAGCCTGGCAGGGAATTAAAGGGAATTATATTCCCACAACATCTGGGAGAGCCTGTTAATCTTTAATCTTTTTCTGGTATTTTGGGGAATGCAGCTTCCTAAAAAATCATTGAAATCCAACAACATTGTATTTATGTGAGCATAATGTTGTTAATTTCATGTTTAGATCAATTTTTTTTTTTCAACTTACTGTATTGAAACGGCACAATACACATGATGACGGATAAAGTGTACTCCCAAGGAGAACCTCTGAATGAGTACGTGTATTAAGATGTCCCCCATGATGACAAAAGTCCAAAGTAACTGCTCCCGTTTAGAAATAAATAAAATAGGAAACTATTTCCGATTGCGTCTCAAAAAAAGAGGAATTGATTTCTTATTGTATCAGCAAGCTATATTTCATATTTAAAGTGTTATGCGAGTCAAACTTTACTTTAAAAAAAAATACAGTTCTTTTTCCAAGGCATCAAATGATCTCAATATCACATTCCTTCTAGACAATGATTTCTGAATCACTGTTGTTCTTTTTTAAAGAAATGTTTCAGTAGCTGTTACTGAATTGTCATTCCCTCAATAGATGGCCTTTCATTCTTTGTTCTGTTCTGTTAATGATTAGGTTAGGGGTTAGCTGTTGTGTGTTGGCTCCACACATCATTTTTTTTTTTTTTACACATACTCTTTTTTTTTAAGTCATTCTAAATATTTAATGTACCTCATCAGTAACATACCTATTTTTTCACTTCTACAATCTCACTCTATAAAACTAGTGAGGTCCGACCACAACACTAGTTAATGCTTACAATTTAAGCAAAGACAAAGGGTGAGTAAATACTTGTATTAACCATTGTTTAACACATCAATCTATTTTTGAGGATCTATTTTACGTATTATTCATAGTTGTTTATGTGTGATTTGGCTTTGAGGATCAACTTTCCTCAATACTTATTTATGTGTGACTGCATTCCTAGTAATTGGTCTAGGTCGGGAACCTGTCATGTATATCAAGCCCTTGTTTTGTATATTAAATTGGATTATGTGTAAAAATACAATTTATTTATTTACAAATGTATACAACCAAATTAAAGTGGGCATATGCAAGTTGTTTTTTTCTTTTTTCTTTTTTTTCATACCAATAATTTTCTGAAATTAGTTTTGTTTGAAAAACACATGACTTAACCCCTTAAGGACCAAACTTCTGGAATAAAAGGGAATCATGACATTTCACACATGTCATGTGTCCTTAAGGGGTTAAACTGAGGGGTAGAAAGACAGGTATTGGATAAGGAATTTAGACGAATGAGCGAGGTTAGGAAACAGAAAGAGACATTAGAAGTTATAGTTTGGAAATCAGTTGAGTAAGTGCTTAGATGTCACAGGTTAGGGTAAAGAAATTTGAGATTTTTGTTTTTAGTCATGAAAGGTTATTGATGGAAATGGTAAGAGATACAAATTGGGAGTTTAGGGTTAGACTTGCTAGACAGACTAGGACTAAGCACTAGGCAAATACATAGTAAATAAGTTCAGGAAATTTACTAAATGTCACATCACATGATTTTTTACGATGCTAGTGAGATTGCTATAAACCGCATAGCTTAACCCCTTAAGGACACATGACATGTGTGACATGTCATGATTCCCTTTTATTCCAGAAGTTTGGTCCTTAAGGGGTTAAGGGGGCGCACTAAGCTTCATATACCCCTGATTCCTCTCCTGAAACTGTCATTAAAACAAAAACAAAGCCCTCAATGAATACTATCCTAGCAACCTGCTTTTCTACCCTACCCTTACCTTTTGTATGTGTCTGTTAGTCCAACTGTTGTACAGCGCTACGGAACTTTTTGGCGCTTTATAAATAATAATAATAATAACATAAGGCACTGTAGTCATTATGATTACAGAAGTCATCTGGTGCTGTTTCTTGGTTAAGAGATACGCTGTTTTCCAGAGGTTTGCAACTTACATGGGTTCTCCACTATCCCACAGTCTCTACCCTCTTCAGATATCTCTAAAGCGTTAGTTCCTACTTCTGTTTAATTTAATTTTATACTGAATATATTGGTCGTCACTGAATTCCCCTCAAATATTAATTTATATGGGACCATGGGCCCTCAGGAAACCAGACCTAACTAAACATTTAAAAACATTTTCGCTTTTAACCAGGTGTTTTAAACTGTGGAACTCTTGGGACCATAACCACTACAATATACTGCATGGGTTACTGTGCTTACATTGCCCCTTTAATTGATATACTTACCTGTAAGTTTACATTAACCCCTTAAGGACACATGACATGTGTGACACGTCATGATTCCCTTTTATTCTAGAAGTTTGGTCCTTAAGGGGTTAAGCAACGACTGCAGGCTGGTATTACCGGTGAACTCACACAATTCTAGGAGTAGTATCCCACAATACTTAGCGTGTAGATAAACATAAGATAGTGAGAAAGCACTAATCTATGTATGACTGCAATACTAGTAGCCATTATAATTGAAGTTCATATATCTCTTTGCCAAACACATCAAACTAGAAAATAAAACCTTAAAATAAAAAACACAATGCAGACAAATCTTCTAGCAGTGTGGTTAGATCAAAATAAACATAAAGCACAATGCACTCTAAATTACATATTTGCATAGTAAAAGGAACGCTCGTGGGTGTAGGAATTAAGGAGGGATGGGTGACAGAACCTCCTGAATATGGGGGACGAAGGTATACAGATCATTCCCAGTCATGATGATCTAGCTGTTAAGAATGCATGCTTTAATGTTTAATAATAAAGAAACACAACATATTTTTAAAGAGATGGCTATCTTTTCCAAGTAGCTTTTAAACCATTGACATTTCAACAACAAGGAAATGCAAAATAAATAAAATGTCAAAAGATGTATATACAAACACACATTACAATGAGCCAACGCTCACAACAAATATTGCAGTGCTCCTGTGGCAATCAGAATGCTACTTACTGTTTGCCCTGTTATATTGTACCATTTCGGCCTGTACAAAACTGTGTTGAGTGAATGTTGTGAGTGCTCTTTAACGGAGTCCTGCATGCCCCTAAATTCTTTTAGAGGGCTCTACGATGCAGGGTGCAGTTGAATTGTTCTTTATTTTGGTTTATTGTTCAAGAATTTTTATTAGGATTTTTTGAAAAAAAAGGGGGGGGGTACAGAAAAAAAAGAGTGGGATTCAACAAGCTCGAAATACAATACAAACTTGGTAGCTTTAGTCACGTTCGGGTTTGACCCTCAGTTATGTTCCGCAATTACATTCTTCGTAAGTCTATGCATACTCCTATATAGCTGCAGATATATACATACATATTCGTATACACCTAAATTTACGTCCAGATCTTGTTTCCTTTTTTTTATACACGTTTTTGTCAATCAGATATAAGGACATTTATTCCAAATAGGTAACCTGGGGGCGGGGTTACGTAGTGTATCCGTGAAGGAAGGGGTTATATGTGAGTAACCCACCGGGTTCAGTGTTGGTGCAGTAGGTGTATGTCGCGTATGAGGCCTCCCTCCCTCTGGGGTCCTCAGATCTCTAGCAACGGTCATACATTGGGTTTAGATAGTGCTATATATTGATTAGTATGGGGGGGGGGGAGATGTGATGTGTGGTAGAGTAAAGTTGTATCATGTAGGTTAGCTGGGGTATTGGTGAAGTGAGAGTTGGGGGCCTCTATATCACGGAAACATTGTGTTGAGGTCAGGTGCTACGGGTCGGTGTGGTGTGTCATGACGTCGGAGCTATGGTTTGTAGGGCGTGTTGGGTCCTAGCATGGTGTTAGATCGGAGAGGACAGGCGGTATGTTTGGTGTGTGTTTCAGGAGGTGTATGTTCGTTTCATCCCCTTAGATGATGTGGTGTATGACATTTTTGGGGTGCCTCAGGTAATATTGTCCAGTATGCTGTATTCGTCCTTCGGTGTCGGGGTGTGGTAGCCCCGCTTCCGTCTATTGTATGATTTGTGGTGTGTATCGTGGCGGACAGGTAGTGTCGTGTCGAGTGGGTATGGGATGTGTAGTGTAATCCCAGTTATGGTGGTGGTCTATTTAGACCTTGTTGAGTCGGGATGGGGAGAGGGGGGGGGGGATGCGAGGGGAGGGTGAGAGGGGGGGGGGTAGGGGAGGGGGTTGAGGGAAGGCATCCGGACCGTCCTCGCTCAGGGCGCTCCCGCCCAGTTACTGCCCCCGGGGCTCCAGGTCAGGTTGTGGGGTGGTCTTCCAACCGGCCTCTCGTTCGCACCGTTTATGTTCCTGTGTGTCTCCCCTCCTCTGCCGCCCGGTTCGCCACGTAGACCAACCATGGGCGCCACCTATCCGTATGTTTCTCTTCCGATCCTCGTAGCGTGGCCTGTACCGATTCTGCTGTGTAGATCTCATCTATTCTCTCCAGCCATTGCGAGATGGTTGGGGTGTTGGTTTGTTTCCAGTACTGCGGTATCAGGGCTTTGGCCGCGTTCAGGAGGTGTCGGAGTATGGATTTCTGATATGTTCCAATGGGGGTTGGCGTGGAGTGTAACAGGACCAATTTCTTGTCGAATTCGCCTATTTCTCCCAGTATTACCTCCGTTTCACGTTGTATTTCTTCCCAGTATGGTGCGATAAGGGGACAATCCCACCAAATGTGCGTGAGTGTTCCCGGGCCCGTGCCACACCTCCAACACACATTCGGTATCGTCTGGAATATTCTGTGTAGTTTGTCTGGTGTTCTGTACCACTGGGTTAGGAGTTTGAAGTTTATTTCCTGGTAATACGTACTGGACGAGCTTTTATGGTGTAGAATCAGTATCTGTTCCCATTGAGGTTCGGTGAATGTCGTGTCCAGCAGTCTTTCCCAGCTTCTCCTGTGCGCATTTTTGGTTTCGAGTCGGCCGACCAGGAGGTGTTGGTAGATGCGGGAGAGGGTTTTATCAGGGGCAGTTTTGTTATCACAAAGGTCCTCAAACCATGTGAGGTCCCGATGAAGTGCATCTCTATTTGGGAGTGTCCTATAGAAGTTCTTGAGTTGTGCGTATCGGAAAGTTTGAATGACTGATGCCGGGGTTCCGTCAGTCAATTCCCGCAGTGGTTTCAGGGTCGCGTTGGCTAGTGTATGGTGCATAGGAATGTGTTCACCTTCCGCAATAAAGTTCCAGGCTTGTGGGGATATACCCCCCCCTATCTTGGGGTTATTCTGGACTTGGATAAGTGGGCTTGGGGTCGGGGATACGTGAGCGGCTCCTCTGAGACGGTCCCACACTCTCAGCGTGTGAGCTACGGTAGAGTTGGGATCTAAGGTGGTGGGTGCCGAGCTCCCTGTGTTCCATAGTCTCGGGATCAGGTCTGGGTGAAGGTGTCCCTTGTCTAGCGCGACCCATTGTTTGTGGCGGGGATGTGTGTGCCAATCTAGAATCCTTTGTAGGATGGCTGCTTGGTGGTACTTGCGCATGTCTGGAAATGCTAGGCCACCCCAGGGTCTTGGGAGGCAGAGGACGTCGTGTCGGATCCTTGCTTGGTGTCCGTTCCAGGCATATCTGATCATGGCCGTGCGGAGCGAGGAGAAGAAGGCCGCTGGGACGGCTATTGGTAGCGTTTGATATAAGTAGAGGATCCGAGGGAGCACGTTCATCTTCAGGACCGCTATTCTACCCAGCCAGGATATGTGAGGATAAGTCCATTTCTTTAGGTCCTGAGTAATCCGCTGGAGAAGGGGTGTGTAGTTCATCCGGTATAGTTCTGACATATCTGTGGTGAGTGCTAGTCCAAGGTAACGCATGTGGGTCGAGCACCATCGAAAGGGATATCGGGTTTTTAGGGTGGCGGCATCTGGGGTGGGTATCGTAAGATTAAGCACTTCGCATTTCGTCGTGTTTAGTTTAAAATTTGATATTCGTCCATATTCCTCCAGTAGTGTCATCAGATTAGGTAGCGTACGTTCCGGTTCGACGATGTAGAATAGGAGGTCATCGGCATATGCGGCGACTTTGTGAGTGGAGTTCTGCCATGGGAAGCCCCGTATGTCTTCCGACTGCCGAACTGCTTCAAGGAAGGGTTCCAGAGAGAGTGCGAAGAGCATTGGGGATAATGGGCATCCTTGTCTCGTACCATTCCGTATCAGGAATGAGTCTGTGAGCGCGCCATTAACTCTGACCCTAGCATTCGGTTGGTGGTAGAGTGCTTGTATCCACAGCATCATGTGAGCTCCCATTCCCATCTCCCGCAACGTGGTCAGTAGGAATGACCAGTCAACCCGATCGAACGCCTTTTCGGCGTCCGTGGATAGGAGGAGGGTCTGGATCTTATGGTGTCGCGTTAGATGGTGAATGGAGAGGGTTCGTAGGGTGCTGTCTCTGGCCTCCCTTCCTGGTATGAATCCGGTTTGATCCGGGTGGACTAGCTTCGGCAGCCGGGGACCTAGTCTGTTGGAGAGTATTTTCGTGAATAACTTCACGTCTACATTGAGGAGTGAAATTGGTCTGTAGCTGCCGCACTGTTCGGGGTTCTTCCCTGGTTTGGGTAGAACTGTGATGGTAGCTGAGAGTGACTCATGGTGGAACTGGGCTCCCGTTGTGAGGGCATTGAGGGCCAGGGCGAGTTTCGGGATGAGTATGGTCTTAAACTTTTTATAGTACTCAAGTGTGAAGCCGTCTGGTCCGGGCGCGCGTCCTGTCTTAGCCGTCTTGATAGCCCCTTCTATCTCCGCCTCTGTGATCGGAGCTTCCATAGCATCCCTCTCCTCCGGATGGAGCCTAGTCGCGACGTGAGTCTTCAGGTAGTCCTGTATCCGTCTTTGTTTGTCCACCTCGTCCTGCTGATGGGCTGGTGGGGCTATGTTGTAAAGAGTTGCATAAAAGTTCTTAAATTCAGTCGCGATCCTATCCGGTAGTTGGGTGGTTGTGCCATCCGTTGTGCGGAGCTTATGTACCTGAGACAGGGTTTGGGGTCCCTTGAGCATTTTTGCCAACAGTTTGCCGCCCTTGTTGGCGTGTTGATAAAAGAACGCCTTTGAGCGTTTGATCGAACGGTGGTGGGTTTGGGTGATGTGGTCCCGAAGGAGCCTACGCGCCTCCAATAATGCAGCATGCGTCGAAAGTAGCTGGGACCGTTTGTGTTTCGACTCCAATGTTGCGATCTTCTCGATGAGGTCGGCTATCTGTTGACGGTTTTCACGCCGCTTCTTGGCTGTTAGTCTGAGTAGAGTGCCCCTGATGACGCTCTTATGTGCTTCCCAGATGGTGGTGTCCGACAGGTCGTCTGTTGTGTTCAGATCAAAATAGCTGTTCAGTTCCTCACTTACCTTGTCCCGTATCCCCGGATCCAACAGGAGTGAGTCTTGCAATCTCCATGTCCGCGCAGCAGGGCGCATCAGCGGCGAGTCCATCACCATGGTGACCGATCCGTGGTCTGACCAGAGGGCCGGTGCCATTTCCACCGACCGTAGCTTTGTAAGTTGGTCTTGTTGGAGGAATAGGTAATCCAATCTTGCGTACCGCTTGTGGAGAGCTGAGAAGTGGGTGAATTCCTGATCCGTGGGGTGAGCAGCCCTCCAGCAGTCTACCAGTCTCAGATTGCGCAAGGACGTTTGAATGTTCCTCAGGGCTCCCTGGGGGATGCTGCTGTGTCCCGTGGATGAATCTAGTAGCGGGTGTAGGGGGGTGTTGAGGTCCCCTCCCATAATCAGGGTACCCTCCGTGAAGGAGGAGAGTTTGGTCAGGGTCCTGCGGATATGTTGGGCTTGGTTGTTGTTCGGAACGTATAGTGTCGCGAATGTGTACACTCGCTCCAGAATTTCGCCCTTTAGAAAGAGGTAACGTCCCTGGGGGTCAGTCAGCCTATCTAGCTCCCGGAATTGAAGCTTTGCTGCGAGGAGTATTGCTACCCCTGCTCGTTTTGCGAGTGGGTGGTTGCTGAAGAATCCCATCGGGTATTCTCTGCTTTTAAGCGGCGGTACGGAGCCTTCTTTAAAGTGGGTTTCTTGCAGGAAGGCCACCGCGATACGGTCCCTACGCAAGTCTCGGAGTAGTTGCGATCGCCTCTCTGGGATATTTAATCCCCTGCAGTTCAGAGTCCGGACTCTGTATGGGTCCGGGAGGTAGGTTTTGTGGGTTCTGGCTGTCTGTGCGACATTTGCCGGACGCGAGGCAGGGGGCACATCCATGTGTTGCATCAGCGGTGTCGGGACCCCTGGAGCCCCGTAGGTGTCTGCGGCCGCGGGCACCCAGCGGTCCGGCCGATGCCGAGGTCGGGTGGGAAAGGAGGTGAGGTGGGGTAGTGGTGGGTAAGGAAGGTGTAGTAGGAAGCGTCTCAAGGGAGAGACAGCTGCGACACCTGGGTTTGGTGTCGGGTGCCCTTCCCGTCCGGGAAGGGAGGTTCGTGTGCCTGCGGTAGCAGGCAGCGACTCGGTCCACCAGTTATTCAACGGCGGTATCCCGTCGGCGCCTCACCGCAGGGTTTCAGTGTTCACACGAACTGAGGCGGGGGGGTGGTCTCTCCTACCAGGAACGTGTCCAAGGGTCCCAGTGGGTGAGCCCTATTGGTGTATATGTAACGTGGATTCGAGTGGTTGTCTACCATTGCTCAGCCACCGTGGGTATAGCTGTGTATCTGTGACTGTTATTGATGTAGTTATTGCTCGTGTTAGGGGTCGAGGTGTGCGTGTATATTGGTTTTCATTTTTTGGTGCGGGGGAAGGTTAACAGCCCCCCTCCCACGCGGGGGATTGTGGGTGTCTTTGCCTCCGTCTCGGGGTGGTGTGTGCACCCCAATGGGCCTCATGAAGATGAGTGGGTTAGTAGCTTTGCCCGTCTCCGTCGGGGTGGGAGCTAGGTTAGCTGCCTTGTGTCTGTGAGGGTGGGGGCCAGGGCGGAGGAGGGGGGGGGGTGTGCCAGGTCTCGGATAGAAGGTCTCTAAGCGTGGTTCAGTCTTGCCCCCCAAGACCCCGTGTACATCGTCATGTGGCGTAGGGTGTGTAGTATGGGGACCATCGTTGGGCATGCCTCGTCGTGGAATTCCCGCCCGGGATATCATGGTGTGGTTAAGTATATCATTAGGTAGGGAGCAGTTACAGTGTTCCCATGCCCTGTCGCCTGCGCAGAGGCTCACATAGTCACAGTAATGGTATATACATTCAATTCTACAACTAGCAGTATCGTTACAGATGACATGTATCTAAGTCATTCAACAGAGTATAGTGCGTGTTATTGTAGGTAAGCCGAGCGTATGCCGCTGGCCATTAACTTAGTGGAATGCAGTACGATGCTTACGGGTATATTGCTTTTAGGTCTGGGAGGCCGGTCCCCATGTACGGCCGCCCAGGGGCAACGGCCATAGCAGGGGGCGTAGCTGTGTGTGACAATAGATAGTGAACAAGCAGAGGTGTCGCATACATTATTTCCTGCACTGAGGTATACCTCATCCCAGTTATAGCACACATATTACAGTCCACCCCCACCAATACCGTTACATATGTCGTCCATCCAAATCAGTCTAGAATAATAGTGCGTGTTACCTTCGGTGAAGCTAGATCTATGTCGCTGGTCGTTAACTTAGTGAGGCGTGGTACTCTGCTTGCGTGTAGAATGTGCCTTAGATCTGGGAGGCTAGCTCCCATGGGCGGCCGCCCAGGGGGAACGGCACCCGCAGGGGGGCGGTCAGACTAGTGGGGTAGGTGCCGGGGATATGTCGGTCAGTGAATGTAGCGCTTGCGTATATGCGTGGCAGGGGCGGGGCATATACCTCTCGCTTAGCTGTCGCTATGTTCATGGCTATGGGTGGTGTAGGGGCCGCCTCCCTGCCTAGTGCACTTTTTCAAGGTGTGGATATTGATCAACCTACGCTCCTAGCGGGTGCTTGCGACTCGTGGCCGCTTGCGCCTCTACGAGGCAGTATGCTTCAATGTGGCGTGTGGCTCGGCTTGGGGGTTATTCTACTACCGTGACGTTTGTCTGGGATCCCTAGGTCAGGCGTGGGTGCGCCACCAGTATCGCTTAAACTATAGTTACCGGGCCTGCGTCACCTGTCATGTAGCGAGGCCTATCTGTGAGCTAAGTTAACTATCCCTACGTGGTGTAAGTGTGTTTAGCGGGACAACGTGCATGGCTCACCCTCCTCCCATACCGGCTCAGAGCCGCACCAGAACTTTAACAAAACTTTTAACTTATCATGAACAGACGGCCCTCACTTAGTCCGTGAAGAAGTCCCCTCCAGATAGTCTCCAGGTGGTGTCAGCGTTAACCCATTCCGCCTTGTGCCAGGTGGCGGTAACGGCATGATAAGCAGTCCCAAACCCATGCTTTCCACCCCGTCCCCCACCCCAAATTAGGCAATTGGTTAGGCTAGTATGTCGGAGGGGCATAAATGCCGCGGTCTTCAATATGGGTCAATAGGGGTGCAGGTGAAGTCTGAGGGGCAGAGGGGCCAGCATCCCGCGGGCCAGGTAGCTGCTTTATTGTGGCCTCCCCGGATGGTGACCCATTCCGTTGTGTACTAGGCGGCTGTGGCAGCATGAAAAGTAGTCCCAGTCCAATGCTTTCCCCCCGTCCCCCACCCCAGGTTGGGCAATTGGGCAGGTCAGGATGTCGGGGAGCATAAATGCCGCGGTCCTCAATGTGGGTCAGCAGGGGTGCAGGTGTAATCAGAGGGGTAGGGGGGCCGGCATTCCACAGGCCAGGTATCAGCGTTATTGTGGCTGTACCGGGTGGTAACCCAATCCGCTGTATGTCAGATGGCGGTGGCAGCGTGATAGGTAGTCCCAGTCCAATGCTTTCCCCCCGTCCCCCACCCCAAGTCGGGCATTTGGTTAGGCCCAGATGTCGGGGAGCAGGAATGCCGCGATCCTCAATGTGGGTCATCAGGGGCATGAGAGTAGTCTAAGGGGTAGAGGGGCCGGCCTTCCGCCAACCAGGTAGCAGCGTTATTGTGGCCGCTCCGGGTGTTTTCAGCTATGCGGAGGCGAAGTCTCCAGCAATCTCAGTCTAGGGCTCCCCATCCCATTCCCCACCCCAGATTAGGTATTCGGTTTTGGATAGGATATCAGGGGGCAGTAGTGGGCTAAGTTAACTCACGGTTCAGGTGTAGCTCCTCCGGCCAGACATTCCTCCACCCCGCGTGGTTAGGGGCTGGTCTCCCGCATAGACAGAGGAGATTCCCCTCCCTCCGCCGCTGCTTACTCCTCCGGCTCAGTGGGGTGTACGAATGGTGGTGCACGGTTGTTGCCCTCCCCCAGGTTTCTGCGTTGGCTTCTGGGGGGTCTTTGGAGTGGCACGGAGCGGGTCAGTGGGCCGAGGATCCAGTTCTGGACGGGTATAGGCTGGAGGCCAAGGCGCTGCAGGAAGAGTGGGACGTCCTCGGGACACCGTGCCGTGACCCACTCGTTGCGGTGTCGGGCCTGGAGGCTAAATGGGAAGCCCCATCTGTACGGGATATTCCTGTCCCTGAGCACAGTTGTGACTGGCCTCAGTGCTCGTCTCGCCTCCAGGGTTGCTGGGGAGAGGTCCTGGTAGAGTGCAACCTCCGCCCCCTGGTACCTCCACGTTGCTCGTGCCCTTGCCGCCCGCATGATTTGTTCCTTCAGGGCAAAACTGTGTACGCAGCATACGATGTCTCTAGGCTCGCTGTCCTGCAGCCTCGGTCTCAGGGCCCGGTGTGCCCTGTCGAATCTCATGTCCGCGGGAGCCTCGCCTCCGAGGATTGTGCGGAAAAGGCCTGCCAGCTTCTCCCCTACGTCCTCTTCACCGTCCGGTTCAGGCATTCCTCGGACCCTGATGTTGGAGCGGCGGCTCCGGTTATCCAGGTCTTCCACTTGCCTCCTCAGGGTGAGTAGCATTGTGCCCTGGCGAGTGATAGCTGTGTCTGCTGCAGTTGCTTGCTGTTGTGCGGTTCGGGCCTGTTCCTCCAGTGTGTGGATGCGGCCATCGTGGGTGTCCACTTCAGCTTGGAGTGCGGTAACCGCCGACGTAATTTTCGCTGTGAGAGATGTCTCCAAGGCTTGTAGATCGGCTTTCGTGACCATTGTAGCAGCCAGCCGCCTTATTTCCGCGCCAATATCGGCTAGTGTTATCTGCTCCTGGTCTGCAGAGGAGGAGGCCGGCGACATCGGCGCCATAGTTGTAAGTTGGGCCTCGTGGGTAGGCCCCACCGCAATCTGCAGGAATCCGTCCATCGGCCCCGTTTGTGGGCCTGGGGGTGCTCCCCTGGGTGTTTGGGGGTTGTCCGGTTTTTTAGTGCGCCCCATATCTTGTGTTTATCAGTCAGGTTTTTGCTGTTAGGAGCTTGGTGGCGAAGAGCTCAGGGTTTAGACGTCCATGTTGCTCGGAGTCTAGGCCACGCCCTTTATTTTGGTTTACGCCTCTTATTTTTAGTTTCTTATATAGGCTCAATTATTTGTTCCAATATTCAGTGTACATTATGATTTTTAAGAGAAGTGTCAGTCATGCCTTTCTATAGTGGTAATTCTACTTATAACCTCCTCAGAATCATTTGATCCCTGCATGTGGGTTCCATAGAACATAATCACACCTTTTTAAGGCTTACTATAAATCATGTACTTATAAAACTGTCACATTTGACCTCTGCTTCCATGCAAGTTAGACAACTGTGATAATAAGGGCCTTGTTATTTTGTATATTGCCTGATATACCATCACTGCTGAAAATATCAGTATATTGTGTACTTTGTTCCAAGACAAGCACTCCAACATCCTTATACTGTATTTACAAATGCTATTGTGAGCCAATAATGTGAATGGCACATTGTCATAGGGAAGATTTCCAAATGCCCTAGGTTTCTACATCAAGCAGCATAAGGCCAAGAGAAAAGTGCCCTTTTAGGAATTAATTTGGGAACAACCCCTAGCGGTCAGGCTGACAACTAAGAGGGCTTTCCGATTCCTTCAGTGAATTGAGAGCATTCATAGGCATGTTCGGTCTAATGCTTCTCAGTGAGAGGCATTCTATTGGGTGATTGCCACGATCACCACATGCGCAAATTTCTTCCAGACAGGAAGGGGGAATGTTGTCACTGACAACAGCAAGAGAGCACTCACCACTGGATAAAAAGGTAAGGGCACTTGGCACCTACATGTTTAAAGGAACATTCCAAATGTTAAAATCAAATATCAGTTTTTTTTTTTTGTTGTTTTTTTTAATAATGGAGTGTTCCTTTTACTAGACGATGCTCATATTAGTACTTTCAGTTAATTCACTATGTGTTCATACCAGACAGTTTATATCAGTAAATATCAATATACTTAAAAAAAAAAAAAAAAATGTTTTATAATGCCGTTTTCCTAGTCACATTGTTCACATGCGAATACAAGGTGGATGAAGAAAATGTCAATATACGTTTTGACATGGAAAACAATGTATGTTATATGTTACAGTGCATGCATTAATATTACCTAGCAATAATTTACTTCCCTTATTAATTTGTATCTATTTCATTCTAATAAAGTCAAATTAAGTTAAAAGCTGAATTTGCTATTTGTGCATGCTGTCTCAAAAAAGAAAACTGTAACTTATATGGAAATTACACCACTGAAATTACCTAAACCTACTGTACTGGTTTTGATGCCAGGAGTACCCTGGCACCATTCCCAGGGGGTAAATTGTTTTGTAACACTTTGCCTCTAACCTTTCTTTTGCCAGTCTGCAAGACTCATTACATGCCGGCATAGTCACATCTGGCTTTTGCAAAGCTGTAGAAGCCTGTTTCTATCCTGCCAGTCATTAGTTGGATGGGCAGTCTCAGCTAATGAAAGAAAGTCTGTGCAAGGAATAAGCACAGAATGCACATTGGCCGGCTGGGACTCTCGTTCCGGGCTGATTGATGACTCTGCTGGATGACAGGTTACAACTCCAAGAGCTAGCCTAAATATCTCAGTGCATGCAGCATTCCATACCGAATGCTTTGCATTCAGGGCTCCTGCACAATGACCACGTAGTATTATTATTATTATTGCCATTTATATAGCGCCAACAGATTCCGTAGCGCTTTACAATATTATGAGAGGGGATTTAACTATAAATAGGACAATTACAAATAAACTTACAGGAACAATAGGTTGAAGAGGACCCTGCTCAATCAAGCTTACATTCTATAGGAGGTGGGGTGTAAAACACATTAGGACAGGAATTTGCAATCAAATAAGGTGGGCTGCCCTTTAGGAGAGGGCAAGAGACAGGTATGTGAGGTAGGGGTTAGACTTGGTAGGGGTTAGACTTAGGCTTTCCTAAAGAGATGGGTTTTAAGGCACTTCTTAAAAGATGCAAGACTAGGGGAGAGTCTGATGGCGGTAGGCAGGCTATTCCATAGGAAGGGAGCCGCCCGCGAGAAGTCCTGCAAGCGCAAGTTGGCCGTACGGGTGCGGACAACGGACAGGAGGTGGTCATGGGCAGAGTGGAGAGACCGAGAAGGGACATACCTATGGATCTGTGAGGAGATATAAGAGGGGCTAGAGTTGTTCAGTGCTTTATAGGTGTGAGTTAGTACCTTGAATTGACTCCTATAGCATACAGGAAGCCAATGTAAGGACTGGCAGAGGGGTGAGGTGTGAGAGAAACGACTAGAGAGGAAAATCAGTCTAGCAGCAGTGTTCATTACGGACTGTAGGGGTGCAGTACGGCTTTTGGGAAGACCAATCAGGAGAGGGTTACAATAATCCATGCGGGAAATTACTAGAGCATGGACAAGCTCCTTGGTAGTATCTAGTGCAAGAAAGGGGCGGATGCGGGCTATGTTTTTAAGATGGAATCTACAGGATTTGGCAACATGCTGGATGTGAGGCTCAAAGGTGAGACCAGAGTCAAGTATGACGCCAAGACAGTGCGCTTGCAAGGATGGACTGATGTTGGTACCACAAACTTGAAGGGAGAGCGAAAGAGGAGGATCAGTATTAGGAGGAGGAAAGACAAGGAGCTCAGTTTTAGAGAGATTGAGTTTCAGAAAGCGGGAGGACATCCAGTCAATGATGGAAGAGGCGGATGCGGGCTATGTTTTTAAGATGGAATCTACAGGATTTGGCAACATGCTGGATGTGAGGCTCAAAGGTGAGACCAGAGTCAAGTATGACGCCAAGACAGCGCGCTTGCAAGGACGGACTGATGTTGGTACCACAAACTTGAAGGGAGAGCGAAAGAGGAGGATCAGTATTAGGAGGAGGAAAGATAAGGAGCTCAGTTTTAGAGAGATTGAGTTTCAGAAAGCGGGAGGACATCCAGTCAGAGATGGAAGAAAGGCAAGCAGTGACACGTTGCAGGATGGCAGGGGAGAGGTCCGGGGAGGAGAGATATAGCTGAGTGTCATCAGCGTACAGGTGGTAGTGGAATCCAAAAGAGGTAATAAGTTTGCCAAGAGAGGCAGTATAAAGAGAAAATAGAAGGGGACCAAGGGGGCCTTGGGGGACTCCAACCGAGACAGGATTAGGGGAGGAGGTATCATTAGAAAAAGAGACACTGAATGAGCGTTGGGAGAGATAAGAGGAAAACCACGAGAGGACAGAGTCACAGAGACCAAGCGATTGAAGAGTTTGAAGAAGGAGAGCATGATCAACGGTGTCAAAGGCTGCTGAGAGGTCAAGAAGAATTAGTATGGAGTAGTGGCCTTTGGATTTAGCTGCGATTAGGTCGTTAGTAACTTTGATAAGGGCAGTCTCTGTAGAGTGGAGAGGGCGGAAGCCAGATTGAAGGGGGTCAAGGAGAGAGTTGGAATTGAGGAAATGAGACACACGGGTAAAGACAAGTCTTTCCAGAAGCTTTGAAGAAAAAGGGAGCAGGCATATGGGACGGTAGTTAGAGGGGGTGGACAGGTCGAGGGATGTTTTTTTTAGTATAGGAACTACAGTGGCATGTTTAAGGTCAGCAGGGACGATGCCAGAAGAGAGAGAGAGCAGTTGAAGATGTGTGTTAAAGAAGGCACGAGACAAGTGGAGAGAGATCTGATAAGGTGAGATGGGACAGGGTCGAGTGGGCAAGTGGTGGGGTGAGAGGAGCAAAGAAGAGCAGCCACCTCTTGGTCAGTAGCTGTGGAGAATGTCTGAAGGGTAGGAAAGGCATGATCTAGGTGTGGTTGAGAAACAGAAAGGCAAGGAGGGGAGAATTATTTCCTTAGTTGTTCAATCTTGTCAGTGAAGTAACATGCAAAGTTATCAGCAGTAAGGTTAGTTTGGGGGCTGGCCACAGCAGGGACGAAGAAGAGAATTAAAGGTGTCAAAGAGATGCCTGGGGTTGCGGGAACATGAACTAATGAGAGAGGAAAAGTAGGACTGTTTGGCAAGGGCAAGGGCTGCACTGTATGAACACAATATGAATCTATAATGGAGAAAGTCTGACTGGGTGCGAGACTTCCTCCAGGAGCGTTCAGCACAGCAGGAGCATCTTTGCAGGTAGCGCGTTGATTTAGTATGTCATGGTTGGGGGCGGGTCCTCCTCGAGGTGCTTGTTTGGAGTGGCGCTGCAGCATTCAAGGCAGATGTAAGAGTAGAGTTATATGTGGAGATGGCCAGTGAAGGACAGGAGAGGGAAGGGATGGACAGCAGTCGTGAATCAATGTTAGCTGACAACTGCTGGAGATCAAGAGAATTAAGGTCCACTGAAGTGGCCATGGTGCTTTGAGTAGTCCATTTTTCTATGTTATGCTCCATTTCTTTCAATTAAAAGGTTAAATAATTAGAGTAAAAATAGAAATCCAGCGCACTCACTTATCAACTAAACAGCTACTTTGATGCTGACAGATTTGACTAGTTTTATTAAAAACACCTAATCTAGGCAAAAAATAATGGGGGTTTAGTTACACTATATGATCATACATTGCATAAGCCTGCCACAAACGTCAATGTACCCCATCTTTGGCAGGTCCTACTCTCACTGCCAACTGTCTACTAAATGAGCTACTCACTTGGGGAAATCCTTCCATCTCGAGTTCTCTGCAGTACAAGGCTTAAATAGGGTCCTGAGATGAGACACCTGTGACAGGGGGCGGTGCAAAACCAAGGAGCTGGCTGGACTCCTAAATATATATGGGAAAACAAGGGGCTGGCTGCACTCACCTAAACATGCTTAAATGGGGTGCTGATGGGGGCCAATAAGTACAGTAAAAATAGAAATCCAGCGCACTCACTTATCAACTAAACAGCTACTTTGATGCTGACAGATTTAACTAGTTTTATTAAAAACACCTAATCTAGGCAAAAAATAATGGGTATTTAGTTACATTATATGATCATACATTGCATAAGCCTGCCACAAACGTCAATGTACCCCATCTTTGGCAGGTCCTACTCTCACTGCCAACTGTCTACTAAATGAGCTACTCACTTGGGGAAATCCTTCCAAAATAATTAGAAGCACAATACAATTTAGTCCAGGGACAGCCAGAACAAACAATGCTTGAAGGAAAAGAAATTAAAACATTCAGAGTTATTTATCAAAGTGAGAATTAAAAGTGAATTTTAAATTGAACTTACCTTCCAACAATGGAGGTATGAAATGGGGATGGGGTGGGTGAGACCCTGAGGAGGCATCACCAATGACGACGCACATAATAGGCAGGCCCTTCTGCCCAAAAGAGGCTTTCTGGCCAGCCATCAGCCTTCAGGGCCATGCAGGGAACACTGCTAAAGCCCTTCCTGCATAGTCCTAGTACCAGCAGCCCATCTAATGATACGCTAACATTGTGCTGCCCGGGGACACTTGCCTGGTTTCCGTAGATGCGGAACATCAGGGAACTGGAACTGGATACAGGGAGAGGCCTTGTTATTTTAGATTTAGCTTTGAATTCTTACTTTGGTGAATAATAACCCTGATTGTTTCTTCTACGTCGCCATGCTCTCTCTATGCTGGCTAGCAGGTGCAAAGAGCAGAGCTTATAGCAATGATTGGCAGGGAGCAAAATGGAGGCACTCGGTTCTAGGATAGACATAATTACAGTGGATTTCTACTTTTCCTTTCTACATTTAATTCTATTTTTTTCAAATTCCAAAAACACATATTTGTTAAGTCTGCATAATCTTAAAAATCACAGGTCGTGACAACTCTTTAAATAGAAATACAATAAGAACACCTGCAAAATCAATGTTATTTATATACTGTATATTCAAAAGTGAATAGATGTTGCTTTTAATGCCTTTTTGTTTTCTAATAATGATTTTAGTTAATTTTTTTGAAAAATCTCCCCTTTTTGACAAATGATTATTAAGCATAATAAAGATTATTCTAAAATCAATACGCATTGCATAATTATTGTCCGTTGTATCCGTGAATCCCATACAACTAGTTGTGTGTAATAGTTTATATAACAGTAAGGTCTGTTAGAAGTCACTTTCAATGTATTTATGTTCTGTTCCAATTAATCCCCACCCAAACTTCTTTTCAGCAGTATGAGACACTTTTTATGCATTTGTATTAGACTGAGTCACTAGGTATTTCTCACACCGGTAGAATGTAGTAAGGGAGGGAATTTATTGTCAGGTAACATAAAACTATTTAAATGGTTAAGTACAACAGTCTTCACTAACAATATGACAAATATCTTTATATAATTCAATGTAGACACATAGATCAATATAAACAGAAATAATAAAAAATATACTAAGCCTATGCAGTGTTTTTTTGTTTTCAAATATTTTTTAATGAAATAATTTTTTATATAATAATACGAACAAAGATATGGAAAACATGAAAAGTAAATAATAAAGATAATAAATTATGTTTGTATAACAATGTAATTATTTCATTGTTATTGTCGTTTTATGCAATGTTTTTAATATAAATGCATTCTACAGGGAGTGCAGAATTATTAGGCAAGTTGTATTTTTGAGGATTAATTTTATTATTGAACAACAACCATGTTCTCAATGAACCCAAAAAACTCATTAATATAAAAGCTGAATATTTTTGGAAGTAGTTTTTAGTTTGTTTTTAGTTATAGCTATTTTAGGGGGATATCTGTGTGTGCAGGTGACTATTACTGTGCATAATTATTAGGCAACTTAACAAAAAACAAATATATACCCATTTCAATTATTTATTTTTACCAGTGAAACCAATATAACATCTCAACATTCACAAATATACATTTCTGACATTCAAAAACATAACAAAAACAAATCAGTGACCAATATAGCCACCTTTCTTTGCAAGGACACTCAAAAGCCTGCCATCCATGGATTATGTCAGTGTTTTGATCTGTTCACCATCAACATTGCGTGCAGCAGCAACCACAGCCTCCCAGACACTGTTCAGAGAGGTGTATTGTTTTCCCTCCTTGTAAATCTCACATTTGATGATGGACCACAGGTTCTCAATGGGGTTCAGATCCGGTGAACAAGGAGGCCATGTCATTAGATTTTCTTCTTTTATACCCTTTCTTGCCAGCCACGCTGTGGAGTACTTGGACGCGTGTGATGGAGCATTGTCCTGCATGAAAATCATGTTTTTCTTGAAGGATGCAGACTTCTTCCTGTACCACTGCTTGAAGAAGGTGTCTTCCAGAAACTGGCAGTAGGACTGGGAGTTGAGCTTGACTCCATCCTCAACCCGAAAAGGCCCCACAAGCTCATCTTTGATGATACCAGCCCAAACCAGTACTCCACCTCCACCTTGCTGGCGTCTGAGTCAGACTGGAGCTCTCTGCCCTTTACCAATCCATCCATCTGGCCCATCAAGACTCACTCTCATTTCATCAGTCCATAAAACCTTAGAAAAATCAGTCTTGAGATATTTCTTGGCCCAGTCTTGACGTTTCAGCTTGTGTGTCTTGTTCAGTGGTGGTCGTCTTTCAGCCTTTCTTACCTTGGCCATGTCTCTGAGTATTGCACACCTTGTGCTTTTGGGCACTCCAGTGATGTTGCAGCTCTGAAATATGGCCAAACTGGTGGCAAGTGGCATCTTGGCAGCTGCACGCTTGACTTTTCTCAGTTCATGGGCACTTGTTTTCCACACGCTTCTTGCGACCCTGTTGACTATTTTGAATGAAACGCTTGATTGTTCGATGATCACACTTCAGAAGCTTTGCAATTTTAAGAGTGCTGCATCCCTCTGTAAGATATCTCACTATTTTTGACTTTTCTGAGCCTGTCAAGTCCTTCTTTTGACCCATTTTGCCAAAGGAAAGGAAGTTGCCTAATAATTATGCACACCTGATATAGGGTGTTGATGTCATTAGACCACACCCCTTCTCATTACAGAGATGCACATCACCTAATATGCTTAATTGGTAGTAGGCTTTCGAGCCTATACAGCTTGGAGTAAGACAACATGCATAAAGAGGATGATGTGGTCAAAATACTCATTTGCCTAATAATTCTGCACTCCCTGTATAAGGCTTGCTATCCCACATCTGACTTGGTAGAAAAAGATTTTAAACTTGTTATGATAAAATAAAAGGAACAACTCCTTCCTTCGTAATGAAAGCTCTGAGCACAGTATAACAGCATTATAAGATTATTGTACGTGTTTTCTGTGGTGGTGCATTCAATCTGTACCAGTTGTACCTACAGCTTTAAAAACTGCATATATAGCTTGTTGAACATTATGCCTGCCCCCAATTTTATTTTAGTAGTGTGTGTGGAACTGCACTCACTCCCATAAATCTGAGCCAGGGTGCTTGCTGAACCGGAATCAAACACCAGATTTCCAAAAATTAATAAAATAATAGAGGTCCAGGCACTCCTTGGTTCAAGACAGGTACTTTATTTTTATTTTTTTTAATTCTTTATTTTGGTGTGCAGGTGGTCACAGTGTATCGACAGACGCCACAACAGCGTATTTCAAGTTTCATACAAGGTAGACAGTGACATGCTATTTTGCACAATTTTTATATTTAACATGTTTAACTAGACAGTTTTTTTTGTCCGAGTAGGGTTAGATGAGATAAAATAAAACATAAGCGCAAATACATATATTGTATGCTTAACATTGCTAGGTCACCTATGATGTAGTAGTTGTGGTATGGGCACAATTTAAATCAGGGCTGTAACTGGTTACGTAATACCGTATATATTCACTGAAAGCCTAAATATAACTCACTAGTCCTTTGAACTAAAACGCTAGGTCAACGCTTGTGATAAATGATAGTATTAGTAGAGTAGGGTTAGATGAGATAAAATAAAACATAAGCGCACATACATATATTGGATGCGTAACATTGCTAGGCCATGGTGAAGTAAAACAAGGTTAATTAGATTAACGATCGATAGATATCACTGAGTATTGACGTAATAAGAGGGCATGGTTACCAACAGTAGCTAAGGTTGTAGTAATAACAGACATAATAGACATATGAGCTTAACTGCACTCGTTTTTGTTAGGTGATCTGGAGTGGCATTTTGAAAGGGGATGGCCTCTCCATCATGCTGTGCACACAGTAGTAACTGTGGACTTCACATCAATATTTGCACGGTTGCTATTTAGTAAATGAAGGCATATTCAGCTTAGTGTGATAGCATGTAGTATCTGCGAGTTATAAAGTATGTACTAATTAAATAAACATTAGTATGATAAGACCAGGAGAGATAACATATACATATCGGTCAGATGTGAGGACACCGTGTTGGTTCTTGCAGGTAGCAGACCTGGAAGGTTGCAGAAAGGACTGGATTGCGTCCATTGTGACTTAGTAAAGATAGAGGTAAGTAGGGCATTGTCGGGTTTCAGGCACCGTAATTCTTGCCAGGGTGTTTAAAGTCCCAATGGGCTACTCAGCCGATGCCCCTTTGTGGTAGGCCGCCATAGCTTGGTTGCCAGTGTCCAGCGAGTTTTTTGCGCACTACCCTGCGGTTCTGAGTGCCCGGTGCCTTGTCCGCTTCTCCTCTCCGCCGGGGAGTAGTGATCCGCTGGTGCAATTGTGGCCTTGTCTGCCTGTCGCGTGCTGCAGTGCGGGGAGCCTTCCGTGGCTGACCTGTTTGACCTGGTCGGTTGCTGGAGATATGCAGGGTTTGTGATAGTTTGTATTTTCTCCGCTGTGTATGGTATGAGGCAGAGGAGGGTACGGAGGCGGCTGTTCGGCGGGGGCAAGGTGAGTCCTCCCTCCAGCCCCAGGCCGGGATCAAGGCCGACGTCTTTAAACCACTGACACGGGCTCCTCCATGGGCCGGGTCATTCCCATAGCGGGAGTAACGGGGGGATCTGGTGGTCTGTCGCCTTCTGTGGCGGTCCTCCTTCTGTCCATGTGGACGACGCCTTCGGGTCAAGCCCTTGGTGGCCCTCGGCCCAGGTAGGCTAGCGTTAGAAAGTGCAGGCTTATTCTGGTACGTTAGGCCCGAGGGTGTTCTCTGCGCCCTCCGTCTCCCGCCGCCCCGTTCACCGGCTCGGGGCTGGAGCGGTTTGGAAAACAGGTGTGCCTCCAAAGCGGTCCATAGCCTTTGGAAGTGCATATGTAGCCGCCTCAACATGCGGCCTGTGTGCCGTTTCAGCAGGCAATGCGACAATCGCCATTTTGGTTTGTCTGTCCATGCTCGTTAATGCCTTGTGCTGGGCCTGTATGTCGGTTCTGTGCCGCTTGTTATGTGCAGTCGAGTAGGGACCGGGATAACCCCCTCCGGTCCAGTAGGGGGGGGGGGTAGGAGATTGCTTGCTCTAGCTGGGTACTAGGAAGTAGGAAGGTCGTCCGCCTCTCCCCAGTGTCGGTGTAGTAGGCCGCAGCAGTGTCTCTTCGGTCTCCCGTGCTTAATCCGTTCCGTAGAGTCTCAGGATTAGACGCTTAGTCCCCTCTGGGCTCTTAGCTGCCCGTCGGTGGGGTGTAATCACGGTTTAGCCGGGGTTAAGGTTGCTTTTTCGCTTATCTAGCAGGAGCTCCAGACACACACGTCTGCTCCTCTTGCCTGTCAGGCTCTGCCCCCAAGACAGGTACTTTATTAAGAACCACAGCAGCAACGTTTTGCTGATCATATTATTTCCCAATTATCTTTTAACAACTTTAAATGCATTGGCATTGAAAGAGTTTTGCCACATTGGCGAGGTGGCGATAGATTGAAGAAGTTGGCTCAACGTGAGACATACTGGATCCACAAACTTTAAACACTAGAACCCAGGAGACTGAATGTGGACATAGATTTAGTTTGCTTTTTATAATGTAGAACAATTTTTTGAGAATTACTTTTCTCCCATTTGATCTCTTTCTCCTCCTCTTTCAATTATACCCCCAGTGGCCGTTTAGAATTGTATTAATATTAATTAATTAATAATAATAATAATAATAATTATTATAATTATTAATATTAATAATAATATTTTTTTTCTGAAAATACAATAAACAAACATTCTGGTATATCATGATAGTAGGGGTATTTATTATTATGTTAGTGTAAGATTATGTTAAGCGACAACTAAATAGTGTATAAGGATAGTTATGTGTGTTATATTGATCATATAAAATGTTTATATGAATTGTTATAAGAACATATGTTTTCAATAATGTTACTTCTTATTTTATACTACTAATGCACTTGTCACTTTATAATATTATTTTAGTTGGTTCACTTTAAATATGTGAGTAGTATAATAAAGAATCACCAGAAAATAAATTACTTCCTTTCTGATAAATAGGAAGGTTTAGATAGTGGTGTCAAGAAAAGTGTGTAACTCCTCAAATCCCAGTAAATCAACCCACACCTTAGGCTGAAGAAAATAATAAAAAGAATAGGAATAGCAAAAAGAAAAAATCAAATTGCTGCAACCAGGAGATAGTTACTATCACTTACAATTCTAAAATAGGTGTATTTAAATACTGAGGTTTTAAATACACCGATTTTAGAATTGTAAGTGATAGTAACTATCTCCTGGTTGCAGCAATTAGATTTTTTCTTTTTGCTATTCCTATTTTTTTATGTCAGTACTATATTTATCCTGGCAGACATTTTGTGTTAAGATAGAAATTAAAAGTGTATACTGCCAGTCACCCTCAGAATACATTTTGTATTACAAGGCTAAGACAGACACAAGATTTCTCTCTCACTCTATTCATTCAAGTCTGAGCTAAGGAATGCGACTTATGTAAGCAAGACAAGAGATAAGGCATGATGTTTGCAGCAGGGGGGGGGGGGGGTGTTGAATGCTACAACCCAGAAATATATATACATATATACTCATACACACACTATCCACAAATAACTTACTATTATTATATTCATAATATATAATTAGTACTAAGTTAATAATATAGAATATTCATAGATATAATATCAATTCAGAAATATCATATTATTTACTAATGTTAGTAGAGTATAAATAATATTAGACACAGTTTCACACAAGAAAACCAGACACCAAATGACAAATAACACTAAGTAATTAATTTTACTTTCTAAAAAAACGGAATCTTACAAAGTTGCATTGTAAGAAAGAGGTGAACAAGAGTTTACACGTCATAAAGCTAAATTTAAAGGTATATCCCAGACACTCAGACTGGGAAAAAGCTTTAAAATGGCAGGTTCTGTGATGTATAGCAGCCATGAAGATAACAAAAATGATGTAAAAAGCATCACGAATTACAGTTAACCCATTATACAAAAAGGTAAAATGACCCCCTGACAAAAAAAGATTTTGTGATGTAATTGCGCCATCTACTGAACGAAATCTAGATAATAGTCTGAAGGGAAGACACACCCACAGTTCCCTATTGGTCCCATCAACTAGTGAAGTGCAGAAAATTTCTGCTTTAAAAAGTAAGGACAATGGGAAGAGAGGACACTCTCAACCTCTCTGAAACACACATTCGGACTCTTGGACACCATAAACACTCTCTTGGACTCACATCTAACAGCTAAGATCTGACATCTGAATCAAAAGCTGGACACACCTAATTCTAAAATCTTTTCCAACTAACACAACTTCAGAACTCTGAAAACTTTTCTATTTTCCACAATTCTCATCATACTTGCATTCGAAATACCTGGGACATATCTACACATCTGATAGAAAATCTACAACCTAACTGGTAATTATGCTGGTTTTATTAAATTAAATTAAATTAAATTACATTTTTACTAATAGCAGGAATATATATCTAGATAAATATTGGTCAGATTTCAATTATTAGAAATCATAATTAGCTAAGGAATATATGGTTATAAAAATTCCATTCCTGCAGGTGGAATAAAGATAACTATATATTAACGGTAAATTTGCAAAATTTTAGCATACCAAATTTTTATCCAGAGGTATTGACTTGTTCTGATATAAGATAGTGAATCTTATTTAGGAAAGGTAAAATTCGGCAAACTTAAAATCTGGTAGAATTATTCTTATTGGATGGTCGTAGGAATGGTCAAATGATCTGGTATGAGGATTACTTTAATTGTAAAATTGCAATATAATAGGATATGTTGCCTATGAGGATTGTAGCTAGCAGTGGAAGAGTTAATTCGGTGTGATTTGACTGTCAGTCAAAGTTTTTATTGCTTTATGCTGCACTGCTGTGTTCTGTGAAGTTCTGTCTTCTTTGTGAATTTGGTTTCTAAGTGGACTGTATCATAAATCTTGTTGACAACTGGTGTATGTAACTGTTGCTTTTAGCTGTTTATGCCACTGCCATATTGTATACTTATTTATACCTAAATATTAACTGATTATTGTCACGCATGTTATATATATTATTTTTATTATTATTGTCACAATAAATTATATTTTTATGATTAAATTGTGATTACTGTGTGAAGTTAAATCTTCTAGTGAAACTTCCTCTAGGATCTAAGAGAATTAAAATAGTGAGTAATTCTCAGCTTTACATCATTATTTGGGGAACAGTGCCAAGATATACATTTTTGATATAATAAAAATTATTAAATACATTTTGGATCATTTTTATGAAAATATTATTTTTAATATTATCACCCCATAAATATCCTCACAAATATCATTAGAAATATAATGGGTGAATAAATATGGTTACAATTAATACAATCTTATATTTGATTGTTTACTGTAACCTCTTTTTTAACTCATGAATACCATTATCCAAGTTCAATATATGGTAACAACATCATCTCTCTTTAAGCAGATTTACATCGTTTTTCCCTCTATCTATTATTTCCTACCATGCATTTCTTCTGGCGACCACTAGATGGACACATATTGTTTCATTCATTCCACGGTGGAACGCACCGCCATATTGGCTTTTATGGTACAAGGCTACAGTCAATGGAATGTGGAAGGACTAAGTTGAATGCACTTCCGGTTCCGGTTACCAACAGGTGACTGAATTTTGGCCGGGGCAAGGGGAAATTATTTTGGATTACCTACAGATGAATAGGGCTGCAATTGAACCAATCAGGACCACAGATGAAAGATAACGCACACGGAACCACCAATGGACGTAGGGATTAGCCCTATTTGTTTCAATATTTGTTATTGTTATTTGATTTTTTTTTTATTCAAAGTTTATTAAGTTGAGAAGTACATACAATGAAAAGGATGCAGTCTAACTGAGAATGGTCCACTCTCGCTCGGGAGAGGGTTCGCGTATGTGGGCGCCTCAGAGAGTGTGTGGCGCATTCCAGATATGTAGGTGGTGTATAAGGTGGAAGGTAGGACACATAGGTCCTCTAAGAAAGAGAGAAGGGGGGAGAAGAGGAAAAAAGGGGAGAGGGGGAGAACAAGTTCAGAGAGGGAGTAAGTACAGGCGTGGGGAAAGAGGTATGTAAGGTATAGGTCAAGAAGGAGAAGGTGTATAGCAAGGGGAAAAGAGGGGAAGTGGGGAGGCCAGACGTCCGATCCCATCCCATCCCCTCTCTTTTCCCCTGGGTCAGCCGCCACACTCCTTGGCCACTGGTCGGGCTTTGTTATTTGATTTTAAGGTCCCTGAGGAAGTTCCAAGTTTGGGACGAAACGCGTAGGACCATCTATTGCTGTTTTTTTTTTTTCATTGCTATATTTTTGTGCGAAAGACTTGTTACATCAACAGCATACAATATTTGTTGTACATTGAATATATGAGATGGGTATTGACAATATTCACAGCTTATCTCCGTTATTCCTTTGTCAGCTAACATTATAACCCATGCCATATAACAAGGACATTTCACTTTTTGTATTTTTCATATAACTTGAGTATCAAACCAGCAGTATGCATCAAACGACAAACCATCTAAGCTAATGAGGTTGTTGTTATGTAGTTAACGTTAAAATTCGGTTGGGGGTTGTGTCACCGATCCCTTTTGATGCGGTCCTGGTCCGGCCAGGAGTTGTTATATCGTTGTTGTGTAGGGATTTGGGACCCAACTGTCTTTCCGATGTTGTAAAAAGATGAAGAAAAGAAGAAAAGAGGTAGTGCAAGAAAAAAGATGAAAAGAGGGGGAGGAAGAGGAATAGAGTAATAAAAGGAGGGGAGGGAGAGGGGGGAATGCGTCAGTTCCATGTAGCGCGGTGGCGTCCGATGTCCACCTTCCATTCCCGTATGTTGAGGCGTCTCCTTTTTATTTAAATCTCAGTCTTAAGGGAAGGGGGGGGAGGTAGAGGTTACGTTGTGTCATGGGAAAGTTCGCTACTTGTCTAGGGTTCCCATATTTTTTCAAATCTAGGCATGGAACCTCTCACCCTGGCTGTCAAATTGTCCATTAGATATACTTCTTTCAGATTGGAGATCACCTTCCGTATGGGAGGCAAGTCCTCCTTTAGCCACGACTGCGCAAGGGTTCTTCATGCTGCTAATGTTACTTTGTGTACCAATTTTTGTTCCCTGTTAGTCCAGTCATCTAGAGATCTATTTAACAGATATGTCCAAGGATTTAGCTCGGGTGCCCTGTGGAAGATCTTTTTAATTAAGTCAAAAATTTTCGACCAGTAGATTTGCACCCGTGGGCAGTCCCACCACATGTGGAGATATGTGCCTGTGTGGCCACATACCCTCCAGCAGTCATCTGACGGTGTTTGTTGCATGTGGAAGAGTTTGACCGGGATGGTGTACCACCTAAACATAGTTTTATAGGATTACTCCTGAAGGGATACACATATGGACACTGCGCTATTCGCCTCCCATATTTCTCTCCACTCAACTCCCTCTTGGACCTCTCCTAGCTCCCTCTCCCATGTGTCCGTATAAGTTAGTGTACCCCATTCTTCTGTTTCTGAGCAAATGTGTGCGTACATTGTAGTGATAAGTCCTGATGGTGTGGTTTCGTTTAAACACATTTTCTCATAAAATGTCAATGGGGCTTTCCCTACCCTTTGTATGTGTGGGCGTTGTACATAGTCTTTAAGTTGTAGGTACCTAAAAAGTCCCTGGGGGTAAGATGGGTCGTCTGTTTCAGTTGTTCGAATGTAACTATGCCATCGCTCTTAAACATGTGGCAAACTCTCTGTAAACCTTCTTTTTCCAGGTTTGCAAATTCTCTAGCCGCCATTCCCGGGGGGAAGGCCCTGTTTCTTAATAGTGGGGTAAGTGGGGATAAGGAAGTTGCTAGTTTGTATTTGGACGCTGACGCGTCCCATAATCTCAGGGAGTTTAAAACAGCTGGACAGGTGGTTCCCAATATTGATCTATCTTCTCTGGGCACCCACATGTGGTATTGCGGTAAATCTGGGCCAGTTAGGAGGGACTCCAAGCCCACCCATCTCCTTACCTCCAATGGTGCGTGCCACATAGCCACCTGAGTTAGTTGCGCAGCTAGATAATAGAAATAAAAGTGTGGGAGCCCCAACCCTCCTCTCTGTTTTTGTCTATATAAGATGTTTCGGGAGATTCTGTGACGTCGATTTTGCCATATGAAGTTCCCGACAGCCTTTTGCAGTGGGGCTAGATCTGATTTTAGTAGTTTAATGGGTAGTGCCTGAAAGAGAAACAGGATGCGGGGTAGCACATTCATCTTTACTGCGTGGATACGCCCGATCCAGGAGATAGGCTTATCTAGCCACTTATCCATGTCTTGTATTAGGGTTCGCATAAGTGGGGCATAGTTTAGGTGATAAAGTTTGGCCGGGTCATTCGGAAGTTGTATCCCTAGGTACTTTATGTGGTCTTTAGCTATGGGAATATTATAGTTTGCCCGCAGCACCGCCGTGTCCTCCGCGGACAGGCCTAAGAGGAGGGCACTTGATTTTTCTAGGTTAGCCCTATAGCCTGAAAATTCTCTGAATTGTGCCAGGACTTCTTGCAGTGCATCCATGGAATCTTTCGGTTCTGTCATCGTCAGCAGGACGTCGTCTGCATAGGCGGAAACTAGAAACTCCTGTCCTCCCACTGTTATGCCATGTATACGTGGGTGTTTGTGTAGAGCTTGTAGGAGCGGCTCCAAGGTCAGCACAAACAATAGTGGGGAGAGGGGGCATCCCTGTCGGGTTCCATTCTCCGGTGATTTTTACCTGTGCATATACTTGGTTGTACATGGCTTTAATCGTGGCCACATATTTTTCTGGGAATCCCAGAAATTCTAGGAGTTGAAAGAGATAGGGCCATTCGACCCTGTCGAAGGCCTTTTCTGCATCGATTGCAACTATTGCCGTAGGTGTGTCTGTGGTCTGCTGACGCCATATAAAGCCATCCTGGTCTGGATGTATCAACGTTTTCAAATGAGGATTAAGGCGATCTGCCAGGACCTTCGCTAAAATCTTTATGTCATGATTAATTAACAAGATGGGTCTATAGTTAACTGGGAGTAGGGGGTCTCTACCCGGTTTCTGGAGAAGGATGATGTTTGCTAGGGACATTCCACTCTCCGGGTTCCCGCCTTCCATAAAATCATTGAAAAGTCGTTCTAAGCGGGGTGTGAGTTCTTCTCTATATGTTTTATAATATGCCCCATGAAACTATTGCTGTTTTTATACTATTATATAGGTGTTTATTCACCTTTTTAATTTACAATAAAGCTGCAGATTTTTTTACTTTCATCAATTGGAGTCCTGGTTCTTAGCTGCATATACAGATTGAAGAGAGGGATTTACAGCACCACAGCAACATCTGGAGAAGTACCCTTGAGCGCATGACATATCTTCATCTTGTGAGGGCATTCATTTACAGCACACCCTTCTAATTTAAAATTGTATTGCACTATATTTTGTCTATGTTCTTTTTTTAGATTTAACAGCCATATCCCATGTGTTTTTCTTGTTTGTTTGTTAATATAAGATCATCTCCTGGGATGTAACTATAACCTTTTTATCTAATTGAATTGGTTGTAGTGATTAGAGACACCTGACAACCTCTAGACATGTGCAAATCGTTTCGGTCCGAATATGAATTCTGCCGAATTTCGGACAATTCGGACATTCGGGTACTTCCGAATGTCCGAATTTCCAAAGTGTCAAAGTGCCGAAGTGCCGAAGCACAGTATTGCCTAAGTACTAATATACGTACCCAGTGAAAGAAGAAGAATGTTACATTGTAAACAATTTTAAATAAAAAGTATACAAACATAGCCAGGATTCAGCTGTAAGCATTTGCAACACTTACAACAATCAAGTAACATACATTCATATAAAATGTAAGTTACTTGGCCAGTCAGTGTAATGACAGGAATGAATAAGTAGATAACTCCCTAATTCCCACGGTATTAGTGAGCTATCTACTAAAAGGCTGAAAGACCTAAATTGGTCTTTCAGCCAAATTTACTAATACTAAGTAAAGATTACTTAGTATTAGTAAATTATGCCCCTACTCGCTATACCGCGAGTAGGGGCATGCCTGTGGCTGCTCACTGTAAAAAAAATAAATAAAAAAAAATAAGGTCAGTTGACACTTCCTTGTTGTCATACCTATTCATCCTGTCAGTTGGAGCTCTGATAACTTAAATGCAGTCAGTTGACACTGTTATCCAATCACAGCTACCAATTACTGCTCAAACTAATACTTCCTCATTAGCCAAAGCAGCACAGAGGTGATGGGTTGCTGGGACTCTCATTTAGCATTAAAAAATAAAAACTAACAAAACTGTTTAATGCTGAATGAAATGACGGTACCAGGGCACTCCAGACACTATAACCAGTTTAATGAGATTAAGAGATAGTTTCTTAGTAGATGGACCAACAGAGAGGATGGGGTTAAAACTTAACTTTTATTCAGAACTACAAATACAATCTATACTATACCGCCAAAACATATGTATATAAAATATATAATTGATTCTAAAATTCCCACAGCTACTAAAATGGTGCTGTTAATGGCTTCAAACGTAGACTCAAATATCACTAACAAACAAATTTGTGCATGAGCCAAAGTATAACACCTATCAAATAAACAGTTGCAATAGTATTTGGAACAAATACATTAAATTGCAGAAACAGAATCTCCAGGGACTAAATGTCTAAAGTAATTATGTTACAATAACTGAATACATCACACAATAGATAAATAGAAGACCCAGGAGTAAGCAAGCCACCTACGTGTAAATAAGACAAATTATAAATTGGAAACAAAACTACATAATAATCCTAAATCAGTGTTTTCCAAACCAGTCCGCAAGTTCCATCAACATTCATGGTTTTATCAGTATCTCCATTGGAATAAAAATTAATCTTGGATGGTTGGTGGGCCATGAGGACTAGATTTGGGAACCACTGCCCTAGGTACTGGCTAACGTGCTTTTGAGGGCACCTATCTACTAAATTCTAAACCAGATAAAATGACTAGAAGTCCCTAATAAGTAATCCAGCTGTGGGAGACAAAATCCCCTTGAATAAACCTTTGATATTAAAGAGAAAAGCAGTAATATTTTAGGATTCTAGTGGTAAGTAAATCATGAGTGGGATTCTACCACTCTACGTCTCTACTCCTACCCTTACCTTTTGTGTAACTTTACCCCACTCCCTCTAGCATGTAAGCTCACTGAGCAGGGCCCTCAAACCCTCTGTTCCTGTGCGTCAAACTTGTCTGGTTACAATTACATGTTTGTTAGTCCACCCATTGTGCAGCGCTATGGAAATTGTTGGCGCTATATAAATAATAATGATAATAACTATAGTCACTCAGACCACTTCATTGTGGGCTCTCTGCTCATTTGTTTATTACAATGGTCAGAAATCTTTAACGATTGCAGAGCTCAGGGATTGCTTCCCAGGCCTCACACTTCCATGGTTCACTCACTTTCGTAACCGTTTGGGTTACGTTAGAATTTGGTAATCACACAGTAACTCGTGTAGGTGTGATTTATAGGCCCCCAGGACAAATTGAAGAGTTAGATAATCTACTAGTTGAAGAAATAGCTAAAATGACAATGAAGGGGGAAGTTATCATCATGGGTGACTTTAATCTTCCTGATGTGAATTGGAAAACAAAAATAGCTACTTGTGCCAGGAGCACACATATTCTAAACTCCCTACTGGGATTGTCTCTAAAACAAGTCGTTGAGGAGCCAACTCGTAAAGAGGCCATACTAGATTTAGTGTTAACAAATGGAGATTTGGTATCAGATATTACTGTAGGTGAAAGTTTAGGATCCAGTGATCATCAGTCAGTGTGGTTTAATATAAGAACAGTGACTGAGTCACACCACACAAAAACAAAAGTTTTAGACTTTAGAAAAACAGACTTTTCTAAAATTAGAATATGTGTAAAGGAGTCATTATCAGACTGGAGCAATTTATATGGAGTCCAAAAGAAATGGGATTATTTAAAAGTTGCACTACTGAAGGCAACAGAAAATTGCATTAGGCTTGTCAGTAAAAGCAAAAAATTCAAGAAACCACTGTGGTACTCCGCAGATGTGGCCAAAATAGTAAAAAAACAAAAAGTTAGCATTTAGTAATTATAAAAAAACCCAGAGTGAGGAAGACAGAATGACCTATAAGATTAGGCAGAAAGAGGCTAAGCAAGTTATAAGAGCTTCCAAATCCCACACAGAAGAGAAAATAGCACAGTCAGTAAAAAAGGGGGACAAAACTTTTTTTAGATACATAAATGAGAAAAGAAAAGTAAAACAAGGATTAGTTAGATTAAAAACAAAAGAAGGAAGGTATGTAGATGAGGATAAAGGTCTAGCTGACTGCCTCAATTAATATTTTTGTTCGGTATTTACAGATGAAAATGAAGGAAAGGGACCTCAGTTAAGAAAAAGGATAAATGAGTCATTTATTACACGTGAGTTTACAGAGGAAGAGGTTCTATTTCAACTGTCAAAAGTAAAGACAAATAAGTCAATGGGACCTGATGGAATACACCCAAAGCTATTAAAAGAGCTTAGTGGTGTACTAGCAAAACCATTAACAGATTTATTTAACCAATCATTGATAACAGGAGTAGTCCCAGAAGATTGGAAGTTAGCGAATGTTGTGCCCATTCACAAGAAAGGTAATAGGGAGGAGTCGGGCAACTATAGGCCAGTAAGCCTTACTTCAGTAGTGGGGAAAGTGATGGAAACCATGTTAAAGGATAGGATTGTTGAACATCTAAAAACACATGGATTTCAAGACCAGAGACAACATGGGTTTACTTCAGGGAGATCATGCCAAACTAATCTTATTGATTTTTTTGATTGGGTAACTAAAATTATAGATCAGGGTGGTGCAGTAGACATTGCTTACCTAGATTTCAGTAAGGCTTTTGACACTGTTGCACATAGAAGGCTTATCAATAAACTACAATCTTTGAGTTTGGATTCCAATATTGTTGAATGGGTAAGGCAGTGGCTGAGTGACAGGCAACAGAGGGTTGTAGTCAATGGAGTATATTCGAAGCTTGGGCTTGTCACCAGTGGGGTACCTCAGGGATCTGTACTTGGACCCATTCTCTTTAATATTTTTATTAGTGATATTGCAGAAGGTCTTGATGGTAAGGTGTGTCTTTTTGCGGATGATACTAAGATATGTAACAGGGTTGATGTTCCAGGAGGGATAAGCCAAATGGAAAATGATTTAGGTAAACTAGAAAAATGGTCAGAGTTGTGGCAACTGACATTTAATGTGGATAAGTGCAAGATAATGCATCTTGGACGTAAAAACCCAAGGGTAGAGTACAAAATATTTGATAGAGTCCTAACCTCAACATCTGAGGAAAGGGATTTAGGGGTGATTATTTCTGATGACTTAAAGGTAGGCAGACAATGTAATAGAGCAGCAGGAAATGCTAGCAGAATGCTTGGTTGTATAGGGAGAGGTATTAGCAGTAGAAAGAGGGAAGTGCTCATGCCATTGTACAGAACACTGGTGAGACCTCACTTGGAGTACTGTACACAGTACTGGAGACCCTATCTTCAGAAGGATATTGATACCTTAGAGAGAGTTCAAAGAAGGGCTACTAAACTGGTTCATGGATTGCAGGATAAAACTTACCAGGAAAGGTTAAAGGATCTTAACATGTATAGCTTGGAGGAAAGACGAGACAGGGGGGATATGATAGAAACATTTAAATACATAAAGGGAATCAACACAGTAGAGGAGGAGACTATATTTAAAAGAAGAAAAACTACCACAACAAGAGGACATAGTCTTAAATTAGAGGGACAAAGGTTTAAAAATAATATCAGGAAGTATTACTTTACTGAGAGGGTAGTGGATGCATGGAATAGCCTTCCAGCTGAAGTGGTAGAGGTTAACACAGTAAAGGAGTTTAAGCATGCGTGGGATAGGCATAAGGCTATCCTAACTATAAGATAAGGCCAGGGACTAATGAAAGTATTTAGAAAACTGGGCAGACTAGATGGGCCGAATGGTTCTTATCTGCCGTCACATTCTATGTTTCTATGTTTCTATGTTTCAAGTACATCACTATTATCATACTATCACACAGACTTTTACAACTACTGACTGGGAAAACCCTTTAGATACAGATATGGGGAAGTGGAAGAATCATTTTCCAAACTTAAGTCCCTCAAAGGGACATGTGCATTAAAACCTTACATTAAGTTTACTCTTCTCCTTTATAGACTCATTTTATGGCTAAGAGAGAATCTGTGACCTGTTTCAAATGTACACACACAAGAGCTGACCTATATCACTATCTGTGGGAGTGCACTCTAATCCAATCATTTTGGACTGGAGTGAAGCTATAACTTGACAATGGGAATATGCTCACTATGCCATTCTCTCCTGAATTTTTGTTGTTGGGACCCATGCCGGGTCATCTCCTAACTAACGAAAGATTGTTGGGCGCAAACTATCCTCCAAGTATGGAACCAGCTGGGTGCTCCCACCTTACAATTATTTTTATCGAAACTTACTTTCCTATTTAAGATGGATTGGCTGACTACATTGACCAATGAAGAGTTCCTTGCCAGGAAATTTCTCTTGACTTGGGGATCTTTTATCCTCAATTTGGATGATTCCTTTAGATCCAAGGTGAGAAACATTCTGGAGTATACAGCAATGTTCTTGGTGGAGTTGGTTGCCGGTCGTGATCCCTTACGAAACATTCCTCTTTTACCGTCAAATGTTTATAAGTCTAGACTAATCCTTGAGCATGGGGCTTGTGGGGTGATGTGGTGAGATGGCACTTAATTGAGTTTCAGTTAGTTTTTAACTTTGTCAAGTTTCTACATTCTAAGTGTGGCTTCCTACACTCTTGGATCATGAACTATCTCCATGGGTTGTTTATTATGTTCTTTCTTAACTTATTAGCAGTTGCTGAAATTGCCACTGATTTATACCCTTGTTCATTTAGCAGAGGGCTTGACAAATTTGCTTGGAATCATGGAGCCAGCTAAAAAGTTAGGAGCCAGTTTTTTTTTTTTTTAAAAGGGGCACTATAGTCACCAGAACTACTACAGCTTAGTGTAGTGGTTCTAGGGCCTATAGCCTGTCCCTTTAGCCTTTTCAATGTAAACGCTGCATTTTCAAAGAAAAGGCAGTGTTTACATTGCTGCCTACTAAGACCTCTAGTGGCTGTCACTCAGACGGCCATTAGAGAGTCCTGTGTCAGTGCTCTGCATAGACACGCTGAATGTTACCCATACAGAACAAACGCAATATCTTCCCAATGTTTTCCTATCGGAAAGCATTGGCTTAGCTGAGATCACTAAGATAGATGAACTTGGCTATGGAGGCGGGACAAGCCACGGCAAAACCTGGACAGCATGGGAAAAAAAGGGTAAGTAAAAACACCAATCATGTGATCGCAGGTACCTAAACAGACACACACTCCCTGACTGACATACACATGCACACACACACACACACACACACACACTGAAAGAGGCATACACACACATGCACACACACACACTGACAGAGGCATATACACACACACACACACTGACAGAGACACACACGCACACACACTGACAGAGGCATACACACATACACTGACAGAGGCATACACACATACACTTTCTCAAACACTCACAAATTAAATTTTGTTTTAATTTTACTCCACCCAGCCTCCCTACCTTTGGGAGAGCTGAGTGGACTTTCCCTGGGGTTCAGCGGGGCTGCTCTCTCTTCCAGTGTGAGAGGGAGCAGTAATCTACCATGCAGCTCCTCTCTGCTCCCTGTGATGCCGGGACTGGAATTACGTCATATTCCAGCTCCCGGCATCATTAAACACCACGAGGGAGCAGAAAAGAGCCACTGGAAGATCACTGCTCCTTCGCACGCTACCCCAGCTGACATTCTTGATGCTCCACTCAGCCTGCTGCCTCCATGAAGCCCAGGGCGGCCGGCTACAACGCTTACTCAGCCGGCCGCCTCCATGAAGCCCAGGGCGGCCAGCTACAACGCTTACTCAGCCGGCCGCCTCCATGAAGCCCAGGGCGGTTGGCTACAATGCTTACTCAGCCAGCTGCCTCCATGAAGCCCAGGGCGGCTGGCTACAATACTCACTTAACCGGCTGCCTCCATGAAGCTCAGGGCGGCCAGCTACAACGCTCACTGAGCCGGCCACCTACATGCTCCCGCGGATGGACGACTGGCTCCATTATTTGTCCAGCCAGGCGTTTTAGATAAAACGCTGGCAAATCCAAGGGGCTAGGGCAAAAATTTTAGTCGCCATGGCGATCTGGCGCCTGGGATTTGTCGAGCCCTGATTTAGCAACATACCAGTATACTGTCAATTGTAACAGGATATGGTTATCTAAATACGATCCTGGTTGTGGTGCCATGTCACAGGCTGGTGGCTTTGGTGTTGTCTATGTGGTCACACTGGATTATATTGTTGCCTTGCTTGGCAGTCTTAAATAGTAGGTGATGATACAATGAGCTACTCAGGTGTCCCACTAATTTGTGGCCCACAGGAAACATACCCACTCCCTCCTCCCCTCTTCAAAGGTCTTACATAGCTTTTCCTAATATCTTACTAAGCGATGTGATAAATATAACACCCTGATCTCCATATAATAACTACTGTGAGATTTAAAATTCTTTAGAATACCTAGTGGGATGTTGCTCTGCTGTTTTCTGGGGCTCTGTTGTGGCTGTGCGTACTGAGCATTACTCACAGTTTTGTTGGACTGGACATATGTATTATCTTTTCCCCCTGTTTTGATTTTATATGCTTGTTCTATTGTTATAAATGTGAATGTAAAATATTCCACATGCACTATAGACATTGTTGTTGTACTCTTTTTGATTTATCATTAATGCAACCACGCATGACATGTCAATTATATTTTTTGTTTACAAAAACAAATTGTCTTAAAAAATAAAAAAGTTACCAGTCATGTGTACGTATGTGATCGTGTGCGTATATGTGTACATGTTAGCGTGTTGTTGCCTGTGTACACCCATAGTAATTCTACGCGAACAATATTGAATTATCATGGGTACACACCCTAATACAATATGCTGCGTACGCCTTTGGCAATAACCTCCAACTTTTAACATTATTCTGCTCAGTGTACTACAGCAGCAGTATTTGGGCAGGTGAGTTAGGGATATTGGAGCTGCTGGCTGTGTGGGTCCAGAAATCTCTGCAAAGCTGTTTGAATCGGGCCTCAAAGCTCTACACCCAGTCCAGTTTCTCCAGGCTTGACTGCTGTAGGGAATGCCTCCGCATGGCGGCCATTTTCGATCCTCCACGCGGTCTGAAAGTCTACCGATTTCGAGCTGTGCAGGTATGTAGCGTGCCCAGTGGGGACCGGGACAACCCCCACCGGTCCAAAGGACCCACAAACGGGCCAAAATCTCATAATATCCTTGCTGTAACTCAGACGAGTTAATAGATGGTCCTGAAATTTCATTGACTCATCTGGAAAGAATATTGTAAAATCGTCGTCTTTATTCCGACGATCCATTTAAAGTACGGTGTCAGACAGTTTTATTTCTTCTTGTTACTGTAATGCGTCTGCTTTTGACTTTTTTCAGATTCTCTTTAATACAAAGTGTTTATGTAATGTGATGCACAGATATTAAGCCCTTGAGTAGGATTTAAGGGTCAGCAGTCTGACCAATTTCCCACGTTTTGCAGTGTACTTGAGCCACTTGATAAATCAGGATATTGGCATGTTGTCATCTCTCCAGTTAGTTTTAGTAATGACATCACTAGCATGGATGACATGTTATTGATCTGTGGTTCCTTTCTTATTTCTTTCATGGTAACTTGACTTTGTGTACGTTTATATTAGGAAAGTGATACATTTTCCTGATGGAGTTCAATATTCATTATAGTTATTTTTCAGCTGGTTTATTGATGTGTGTATCTGCTTAGGAGTATCTGTGTTATTATGCATGTCACTCTCCATCTATTTTTCTCTTCTTCCCATCCTTACTTAGTAACCATTGACCTTGAATTCATTTTTTTTTTTACTGTTGTATTATAATAAGGTATAAATTGCACGCCAATATGCTGTGTTCTCAGGCCTTTAGCCGCCCGTGCAAAAAATCCCCCTCCCCAGCCATACCCCTACCTGACTACTTACCCTCATCCAATTTCTCCTAGTATTTAAAACTTCACATTCTTATTAACCCTACTTTTTAAAAAGATTAGAAAGCTTGATGAAAATAAAAGCGTGTGGCAGCATGTGTGTGTAGTGTTGGCATTTGAATGCATTAAGTATTTGTGTGTAGTAGTGGTGTTTGAATACAGGGGTGTATTTGTGTGTAGGACTAGGTTGGCATTTGAATGCATTAAGTATTGGTGTGTAGTGGTGGTGTTTAAATACATGGGTGTATTTGTGAGTAGGTTGACATTTGAATGCATTAAAGGATCACTATAGTGTCAGGAAAACAAAACGGTTTTCCTGACACTATAGTACCCTGAAGGTGCCCCCACCCTCAGGGTCCCCCTCCCGTGGCGTTGAAGGGGTTTAAACCCCTTCAGCAGCTTACCTTAATCCAGCCCCGGGCTCCCTCAGCGCTGGTGACCTCTCCTCCCCGCCGATGTCAGCTCCCGAGTGGAGCGGAAAACACATGTGCGGCAAGTGCCGCGCGTGCATTCAAACTGTTTATAGGAAAGCATTTCTCAATGCTTTCCTATGGACATTCTGCACGTTGGATGCGCCTCTAGCGACTGTCAGGAAGACAGCCACTAGAGGTTGGATAAACCCCTAATGAAAACATAGCAGTTTCTCTGAAACTGCTATGTTTACATGTGAAGGGTTAAAAACCTGAGGGACCTGGCACCCAGACCACTTCATTGAGCTGAAGTGGCCTGGGTGACTACAGTGTCCCTTTAAGTATTTGAGTGTAGTTGTGGTGTTTAAATGCAGGGGTGTATTTGTGTGTAGGTTAAATGCATTAAGTATTTGTGTGTAGTTGTGGTGTTTAAATGGTGTATTTGTGTGTAGGTGTGGCAGTTGAATGCATTAAGGATGATAATTAATCATAGCACATTAAATGTTTGTGGACAAATCTCCATAATGCTAAGCTGGGCTTATAGTTGGCTGAATGTCACGTTAATGTACTCCACAAACTACTATATAATCTATGAAGAATGTTTAATCTCCTGTCTCCCACTACTCTGTCCTTGTCCCTTGTATGTGCACGTGTGTTTGTGGCAACATATGTATGTAGATTCACCATAGTATTTTAGTTATTCATAGGATAAAATAAAGACTACTGGTTCTTACTGGAAGTGCAATCTATTGCAATCTTTGGAAATGAGCAGAACTTATAGTTACATAGCCGAAAAAAGACTTGCATCCATCAAGTTCAGCCTTTCTTTCAACTATTTTTCCTGTTGGCCCAAACGAAAGGCAAAAAAAAAAAAAAAAAAGTTCTATTTCGGTGTCTAAGATAATTTACATACAAGCTATCAGTCAAAAGAATCCCACAGAGGGACATCGCCCACAGAGGAGAACAATTTGGTGGCACCTAGGTATTGTGAGATATGGTGTAAGGAAAAAAGACAATAAAGGCAAGTAGAAAGGGAGTACATTCATTTAGATACAAGGGGCATAAGGAAATGAAAAACTAAAAAAAAAAAAAAAATTATGACAGAGTCACTTTTAATGCATTCAATTGTATCATTGCTGTGACTCCAAAATACATGAGTGTGAGGAAATTAAACTAATGCTCGTCAGAGGAGGAACATATAAAAAGCCTTTCAGGGAACATCCTGAATCATTTTGTGTGTTGTGGATTTGAAACATTGATGGAGGATGGCACAGCAATATATTTGGGTTATCACACTATTGCTTAAATGCCAATTTCTTGATTTTTTTTTTTTAGTGTCAGCAATGTACATACCAACAACTAATTCCCTCTTCCTTTACCCGTTTACCCGTGGAACCTTAGTTCATTTTTTACACTTTACAAATATTAATTCCTGCTCCAATCTCATGTGTAAGGGGTACCTTACCTTCTGCTGAAATTATATAGTCCGATTCAATTAAACACAAATGTCTTCACTTTCTCAGCCAAGCTCTTTATATAGTGAGAGAATCACTATGACGTAACTTAATGACTGTGACATATGTATGATGTCATAAGATGGGCTATGTACATGACAACAACATCTACTTTAAAATGACATACTTATCCAACTAAACACAAATTCCCGTTAAACATTGATACATATTTTTTACCTCGTAAAGATATATCCATACACAAATCCATTTCACCTTGCACATTTTCTCCTTTCTAGCGTTAAAATTCCCACTTTATGGAAACATTCACCCTTACAGTCATGTCCTCAATAATTTGCACATAAAAATAGCACGCTATTTTATTCAATTTGGTAGGTAATTTTAAGTCATGTATCATCAACTTGTTGTTTTGTTACTTACAACCTTTTTAAATAATTTATTTTCATAGAAGGGCTGACAAGGGTTATAATAATAATATTGTTAGATCATATTATATCAAGGGCTCAATATCGCAAATACCACCTTCTACATAAAAACATAAACATTTGATCTAAGTTGATCCTACAATTATTATTATCGCCATTTATTTAGCGCCAACAGATTCCATAGCGCTTTACAATATTATAAGAGGGGGGAATTTAACAATAAATAAGACCATTACAAAAACCTTACAGAAACGATATGTTGAAGAGGACCCTGCTCAAACGAGCTTACAGTCTACAGCTCGTTACAATCATCTGTTTATTGAAATTTGTGGATCTCTTGTCAGTTGCCCTCGTGGAAATAGATAATTTCTTGTTAAGTACAGTAGGTATGTAACAAAACAACAAGCTGATCAATTCAAATCCAACAAATATACAGTAAACTGATTGTTTGTATTTATTTTTTAAACAAATTGTTATTGAGGGGGTCTTTATGACTCCAGATATGACTGTATCTAACAAATGTTGCATGGGATACCTAACAAAATATTTGCAAAACACAAATTAAGAGAGCAGTGCACACACACAAACTACAGTTTTAAATCATACAAGATTATTTAAAATCACCTATCTTGGTAAATAAATATGGGGATTTGGTATCAACATATGGCCATACCAGTCCTTAGATGGGAAATGTAGTTCACATACATTTTGGGACAAATGACCAGGTTTATTAGCCAATATCCATAAAGATACATGGCCAAGCTTGGCCCAATTAACCTTTCTTATACTGATTGACGGGGGCACACTGGTACCAGCTAAGGGCCACGTGGGGCCTTTATCTGGCTCTGCTGATAGGCTATAAACACTTCAATGAGCTGCAGTGGTTAAGGTGCTTAGAGTGCCCCTTAGAATTTGACATTTCCCATAGACTCATGTTGATATGGCACCTATTCTAAATGTTTTGATGATAAGATATACATACAACTGTTCAGTGAACAGACCACATTGGATTCTTCTCCTAGTAAAACAACGTCTATGGACAAAGTTGCAGGAAACCTTAAAAAAAAAGACGAATTTGACATTTCCTTGAGAATTCATAGTTTAGTGACTAAACACATGTTTAAGAACATAGCTTTCTTGAAAATCAATCTAATACCTAATCATGAGAAAGAAATACAATGTAAAGGTTTATATTCACTCTTTCTCTACATAAAACCAATCTTCACAGACCCAGTACTTTTTCTCATGTGATTATTTTTTTTGTATGTGTTACAGTACAGCCAAGGACTTGCTAAGGCACTTTCAGAGATTTAACATATTCTGTATAATTACTGGTAAAATGTGTGGAACAGCAGATTGTAAATGCACTAAAACGAGGGCAGTGAATTATTGCTTTTAGTTGCAGACACATTCACTGATCAGTCTACCTGAACTACTGAAACAGACTATTTTACATTTTGCAATAACATCTCTCCACTGATATTCTTTATTTTATTTTACTGGAGAGCAAAGTTGGATATGAGTCTTGAACGGCTGTCCCACAAACCCAAGTCTGGGGCTTTCGTCAATCACTTCCTTTTTTTTTTTACATTTGTCTGACTCAATGCAGACCTCTCTTACAGAACTTTGAGCCCTATATAGGAAGGGGTAACTTTTTCCACACTTTTAAGCAAAAATATCTAAATTATGATTATATTGTGCTCTGTACAGTTCCCTTACCATCAGTTTCCTATTAAAAGCTTATCTAATACAAAGCAGCTTGTATTTGTGATGAATACACACAGTATCTAGAATGAAATCAGCAGCCATTTACAGACCTTTAGATTTCAAGAGAAGTTGGGCACTGCAACTTTAAATATTTAAGTGAAAACAGAGATACTGTCCATGAATGGACTGACATTTAAGCATATCTTTTAGTTAGTAACCACATTGTTTAATTACAGAGAGAACTTGTATCAGCATACCAGACAGGCCTCCACCTAAGGGCACTTACAAGTTATAAAAGAACCACAGACAGTTTGGACTCTGCATTATGAGTGTGGAATGGGGAAGTTAACCCTTTAGGCACCGTGAGCAAGAAATCCGGATCTCGCTACCAGTCAAAAACAAAGTGTAAGGCGCACTCACCAAGAAGGAACAGCAGTTTACAGCTACCCTGAGGGCGGTTTGGTGTCAAACAAACTTTAGCTCACTTGCAACATTGAAGAGAGACTCGGTATTTAAATATCAGGTTCATCCAGTTACTGATGATATTAGAAATATTCAAACTGTTAATCCCTTTAAAAAAATGATATCTACATGGTATGTGCTTCCGTATATAGTATACTGTGCTCCTTTAATTAAGATCATGCTAGCGTTTATACAATTTATTTGTTACTAATATATAATTACAATAATTTATGTTCTTTATGGATACTTTAATTTCTCTTTTTTTTTATATACTTTTCCCTGCCTTCCTTTTTTCTCATGACCTTGTGTTCTTACATATACAAAATTAATTAAAAAAAATAATATTAAAAAAATGCAGATTCTGTGAATGGTCAAGCACTGTGTAATATGTGAATGTTCCGTTACATATGAGTCCCGTTTTATCGCTTTATTTTATTCTATTTTTTTTTTAAATTAGTTCCATACTGTTATGGAACAGTTTCAGTTTTGTACTGAAAAAAAAAATAGTTGGGTACAATCGAACATTAAATGAAATTCCGAAGCACAGAGATGTAACTCTCTCATCCTGGTGTTTGATAATAATTGTAAGGTTCTTTATTTGTAGAGCAAACTGACCGCAAATGAATAGCCTTACCGAAGAGGAAGACAATTACCAGATTTTACTAATTTCATGACGTAAAGTCATGATTTTATAAAGGACACGGAGGCGAGTATTATGCTATTCTCTTTCTTTTATTCCTCAGCAGCAAAAGAGAGAAATACTGTAAATATTCAACAAAATTTAAATAATAACATAATTTACCCCAAAGGGTTAACCATATATAACACATTAACCAATGAGAGTGTCCCTATCCTAATAATGTCCCATGTGACCTTAAGCCACTCCTCTTTCTTTTGATGTTGTCGATGAACACTTCCTCAAACAGAAAAAGGATGTAGTCAATAAAGTGAAGAACCGTGATTTCCAGAAACTTATAGCAACGGGCTCCAGATGAAACAGGCAACCTTCTGCTTGAACTTGTATGGGCAGGTATGGACCAGAATGACAACCCAATTAGGAGGCTGTAAAACAAAGAAATTAAATGGTAAAATACCTTCTTGGATCTTATTTCCATATTATATTACGATCCTATCTACCAAAAACCAATTTGTCATTTCAGTACTAGTCATCAGGTGAAAGAATAAATCACATTATTACACAACTCGTGCCCCATTACATGACAGTATATTCACAGGGAGGGTGTAACTTACCTAGATTGGGTGGGATAATACTCGCCTCCGTGTCCTTTATAAAATCATGACTTTACGTCATGAAATTAGTAAAATCTGGTAATTTTATTAAAGGACACGGAGGCTCCTATTATGCTAGTTCAAAGCTGCATGATAAAGTGGAAAAAATGAGAAGTTGGTCGGAAATAAAATTCTCAGAACGTAGATTCTCTGGACCAATCAGCTGCACAGAGGAGGTCTTCTAGCCTACCACCTAGAGAAACAGCTTTTGATGCCATAGCACCCCTTACAGAATGTGCTCCGTACGTGGAGGTATCAATGCCCGCCGACTCCATGATCCATTTAACCCAGCGAGATATGGTGATAGTAGAAACCGGATGGTGAGGTTGTCGGAGTGCCAGAAACAGATCTGGATTCCGGGAATCACGAATCGAGATGGTCCTTGCCTCATATTCCTTGAGGCAGGCTACAGGACATAACTTAACGTTATGTGGAAGGGCTGGGTAGAATACTGATGTAATGGATGTCTTCGTACGTCTCGATATGTTGAAGGAGACTCCTTCTGGTGTAAACGAGCATGCCGTGAGGAGATTAGACACAATAGCGTAACCAACTTAGTAGTGAGTTGTTTGATCGAGAGTTCCTCATTTCTTGTCCAATTTTCGAAAACGTCTGAGAACTAGGCCAACATCCCATAAGGCTTCATATTTAGGTCTTGGTGGGCGTGCAAACTTGATGCCACGTAGAAGTCGACACACCACTGGGTGCTTTCCTGCTTGGAGTCCATTCCAGCCTTGATGGCCTGCCGAGATCGTTGATCTATACAAGTTAATTGTATGATATGCCAGACCATAGTCGTAAAATGAAGTCAGGAAACTCAGAACCTGACTCACATTTGCAGATATGGGATCCATGTGTTGTTCCATGCACCAACCATTCCATGCGTTCCAGGCATATAGGTACGACTTCCTTGTTCCTGGTGCCCAAGCTCCTGCCAGGAGATCCAGAGTTGCCTGTGGAACATTTGGTATGTAATAGGGTCCCCTGAGAGGAGCCATGCCAAGAGTTTGAGCTGTCCCTGAAGTAAAAGGGGGTGTGAGTTCCCGTTGGAATCCCGTATGAGGTCGGTTGTCACCGGTAGTAATCTCGGGAGATCTATGGACCAGGGTTGAGACGTCCAAAAGGGGGTTATGAGGTTCAGGGAGGTTCGGTGACGTCTGAGATGCAGTAGAGTTTGTGCGATGAGGGAGAAAGGAGGGAAAACGTAGTGGCAGGTTTTCGGCCATGGTTGGAGGAAAGCGTCCGTCGCCAGAGCTTCCGGATCCGGCCTCCAGCTGAAGAATTTTGGCAAATGTGTGTTCCAACGTGACACAAAGAGATCGATGTCCAGGGGGCCCCAAAGTGATTGTAAGTGGCTGAAAATGACCCGGTTCATCCGCTAGTCGCTGGCATCTCGTAGGTGTCTGGAGTTCCAATCTGCCACTACGTTAGACATCCCCGGAATGTACTCTGCCTGTACCGAAATGTTGCGGTCCAGACAGAATTGCCAGAAATCTTTCGCCAGTTCTGCTAGTATTGTTGACCTTGTGCCCCCCGAGGTGGTTGATATACCGGACCGCTGATATATTGTCCATGCGTAATAGAATGGAGCAGTTGGTCGATATACTTAGACTCCGTAGAGCAAATGATCCTGCTAGCAGTTCTAGAGAGTTGATATGTAGTTTCTGTTCCACTAGGGACCGTTTTCCTCCGGTGGAGATAGCTCCACAACGCGCTCCCCAGCCGAGCATGCTTGCATCGTATTCCACTATGATGTCTGGGGTGGTTCCCGAAGATTGCTCGGCCGTTCCATGCTTCCATGTGTTGTAGCCACCACTTGAGTTCCTCTTTGGCGGTGCAGTCGAGAGGAACAGAGTCTGAGTATGATTGCCCTGAGCGAAGGTATTTGGCTTTCAGTCATTGTAGTGCAGAGGCCCAGGGAATATGGCTTGGATTGACGCTGAGAGGAGGCAAACAATCCTGGCCGGTTGTCTCAAGGTAAGAATGGGACATGCTAAAGTCCGCCTGATTTCCTTTTTGATGGATTTGACTTTGGCTGTCGGGAGTAGGAGTGCTCCGTTCACAGCATCTATAGTGAATCCCAGGTATTCTATTGACTGAGAGGGTTTGGTGACCGACTTCTCCCAGTTGATTAGAAACCCCAGGTTTTCTAGTAGAGTCCGTGTCCACGAGAAATGTTCGTGGAGCAGATGAGGGTCTTGCACCATTATGAGGATATCGTCCAGGTATATTATGAGTCGAACTTCTCTGCTGCGTAGGAGGGCGACCACTGGTTTCATGACCTTCGTGAAGCACCATGGTGCCGACGATAGGCCGAACGGTAGGCATTTGAATCGCCATAAAGTCTCTTCCAATTGGAATTGTAGGACGTTTTGGCTCTCTTCGGCCATCGGAACCATGAGGTACGCATCCTTCAAGTCGAGTTTGACCATCCAGTCCCCTGTAAGCAGGGGATCTCTTAGAGAGTGGATGCCTTCCATCTTGAAGTGGTGGTATGTGCCAAACATGTTTAGGGGTCGTAGGTTGATGACTGAACGGACGCCTTAAGAGAGGGAGGATTTCTGCAATAGCGCCCTTGGAGGCTAAGGCTTGTACTTCTTGAGATATTAGGTATTGGTCGTGAGTGAGAAACACCATGCGGTTGGGGGGTTGTATTTGAACAGGGTAGTGTATAAAATTGTACTTAGCTGAGGAGGCAGCAGCAAAAGAAAGAGGAGTGGCTTAAGGTCACATGGGACATTATTAGGATAGGGACACTCTCATTGGTTAATGTGTTATATATGGTTAACCCTTTGGGGTAAATTATGTTATTATTTAAATTTTGTTGAATATTTACAGTATTTCTCTCTTTTGCTGCTGAGGAATAAAAGAAAGAGAATAGCATAATAGGAGCCTCCGTGTCCTTTAATAAAATTCATCTTGAGTCCACTAAACTCTTGCTTTGCTTTATTGCTATAGTTGCAAAATGCACACGTACCTAGCTATGCTCATATTATTACATTGCCTTGCAGCACAAGCAGGAGAACAAACATTGATGGATGAATAGTAAGATAAGGTTTTTGAATTAGGAAATCCCTCTGGGGTTTCAGAGAACAGGTACTCCCAACATTATTACATTTCTGCTTTGTTTCTTTAAAGCAGCGGTCAAAGGGCATAACAATGCCCCCGGACTTATTAGACCTCTTCTACAACTTGCTGGTCAGGTTATAATGCAGGCAACTAAATATCACATTTTTTTTGTAGTCTCTTTTCATTGTTAGCCCTGAGTGTGCTAAAACTTATATTTTGTAATAGCGAAGAATAACACTCCTAACTGCAATTTTTCTTTAGTAACTCTGATCCTCAGAGTTATGTATTTACAAATTATGCAATTATGCCCGTGTTATGGTTGAATATATATTTCCTACCTGTTTTATGTTACATTTTGTATATATTGTGTATTAATATTGTTTTTGTATTTTATTTTTTTGAATTTGACAATTTTTATTTTCCGTAAATCAGCAATAGGGGTACAGAAGAGAAGTTAGGGAAGGGTATCATAGAAACATTTTCACATGTCATTGTTCACATCCTCCGCCTTCGGCGCTTTTCTTAACATTTCACATGCATCGTTATGCGATGACAACATTTTCATTTTTATATATTTTCCCCATCTGTATATGGGTAAGAGATTGTTTCGTTTTTACTCTGCTGCCTTGCTCGTAGTGCGGTAAGGTGAGATTTGCGTGGAATGTCAGTCCACTCTAGGCAATCGAGTATTGTCATCCTATGGGGATTTGGGGGAGATGGGTGAGTAGTTTGGAAGGGGGTGAAGAATAGGAAGAAGATTAGGGAGGGGGGGGGAAGTCCAGTTGGCCGTACCTCTCGGACCTAACTCAGGGTATCGGGGGGGGGGGGGGCATATTTCTGCCCGTTCGATACTCGTTTGGGATTTCCCCTTTCCAGTTCCTGCCAGCTCCTTTGTCATGACCAGGTGTAATGTGTATGTATGGGGTGAGCTGCATCTTTCTAGTGCTTATATTTGGGTTTTGTTACTGTTTTAACCAACATAATATTACAATGTTCATATCTTTTGTTTAACAATACTTAATATTAATATAATATATTAATATATTAATTTCTCTTGCGTTATGGACACAGGGACTGTCGGTTCGTAGATATCCGCCTGCACAGTTCCCTAAGTGGGTGTTTTGGAGTTCTGTAAGTAGCTGCTCCAGCTGTCCCATGCCTCTGTCCAATTTGTTTTCGGTGAGTTTATGCGCCTGGCAGCCAGCTCATATTGTTTGGTGGTTTCTATTGTTTGTATACACTGCTGGAGCTTTGGTGGAGAGGCCGATCGCCAGTGTCTGCTAATCACTGTTAACGCTGCCATAATTATGTGGTATATCAAGTATTTCTGTGGTTTCTTTAGGTTTTTGGGGAATAGCTGGAGAAGGAAAATTTCTGGTTTGCGTTCTAATTTTATTTGTGTGCTTAGGTATATGAGTTTTATTATGTCGTCCCAGAAGGAGGTGAGATCAGGACATGTCCACCAGATGTGGAGCATTGTTCCCTTGTGTTGTTGGCATCTCCAGCATGTGTCTGTGGCCTGTGGGTGTGCTGCTTTAATCCGCGTAGGGACTAAATACCACCTGTATAAGATTTTGCGGGAGAGCTCCACATGGGAGGCACATTTTGAGAGAGGGCTATGTGCTAGCAGTGTGTCTTTCCATTGCTGCGGGCTTAGGGTGTATGTGAACTCTTTCTCCCAGGCAGTGATGAATGGGAATAGTGCGTGGGTTTACGGAGTCTGTAGCATTTGGTAAATTGTAGAAAGTAGTTTTTTGGGGGAGAGAGGCGTGCACAGATTTTTTTCTACCACCGTCAGCTGTTGTCCCTGTACATCATCTGTGCAGATAATGGTTTGTTTTTTAAGCCATGACTGGATTTGCCTATATGAGAATAGAGCTGTGGAGTTGAGGTGAAACTCTGTTGTTAGTTCTTCAAATTTTTTGAGCTCTTGGCCCTGAAGCATTTGGTGTAGGAATTAAATGCCATGGCGTTGCCAAATGGCGTGGTTGAAATTTGGTATTATATGGTGGAGAGCTTTTATTGGGGTGGCGGGGGAGAGTTTACCTTTCCAGTTCATTTTGTGGCAGTACTGGTCCCACATGTGTAGGGTGAGTGTTGTTGTTGGGAGCATAATTTTATGCGGGGGTCTGTATGGGCGTGGGAGCCATGCTAAAACATAGATGGGTATCCCATTGGCGTGGTGTGCCTCTACGTCCGACCATTGGGTTGCGTGGTCTGCTAGGAGTGGGCTGAGGATTGCTGCTTGTTAGTAGTTGTGTACGTTTGGTACCCCCATCCCTCCCCGTGTTCGTGGCAGATATAGAATATTTTTGGATATTCTTGGCTTCTTGCCGTCCCATATGAACAACATTATGACTTTTTGCGCTTCTTGAAGGAAGTGACTTGGCAATTTTATGGGGAGTGTTCTAAAGAGGTATTGTAGCTTCGGTAGGATTATCATTTTTATAGCAGCTATTCTGTCCGACCATGATATGTATTTACCTCTCCATCCTGGGTTGTTTGGTAGTTTGTCTTGTATAGGTTTGATAGTGAGGGGGTGATGTTAATCCCTAAGAATTTGAGGTGGTCTTTTCTCCAGTCATAGTTAAAGGACTTTTGGAGATTATCCAGTGTTGCTGTGGGGATGTTTATCCCCAGGGCTTGCGTTTTGGCGACGTTGAGCTTATAGTGGGAGCATTTGCTATAACCTGCTAGGGCGTCATGGAAGTTCGACAGCGAGATGAGAGGTTGTTCTAGGGTGAGGAGTATGTCGTCCGCAAATAAGGTGATTTTGTATTCTCTGTTTTTTCTCTTTATGCCGTGGATGTTGGGGTTGTCTCTTATGAGTTGTGTAAGTGGTTCTAGTGACAGGATGTATAGAATAGGTGAGAGTGGACATCCCTGCCTAGTACCGTTTGTGATGTCGAATTGTTTGGAGGCAAAGCCCCCGTTGGACACCCTTGCCGTCGGTACACAGTATAATGCCTCCACTAGCCGCATGAATGTGTTGGGGAATCCGAATTTGTGTAGGACTGTGCGGAGGAAGGGCCAGTGCAGCCTGTCAAAAGCTTTTTCAGCATCCAATGAGAGCAGCAAACACCTCTCGCGCCCCCCCTGTAGTAGGTTTAGGATCTTACGCGTGCCCTCCGCTCCCTGCCTGCCACTGACAAATCCTACTTGGTCATCATGTATAATCATAGGTATGATGGGTGTTAGTCTATTTGCAAACATTTTTGCTAGTAATCTGATGTCAGTTTTTTTTGATGTTCAGGAGTGAGATCGGCCTCAGATTTTGGCACTTGTTTGGGGGTTTGCCCGGTTTTGGCAGGGTAGCTACGTGTGCCATTAGCATTTCCGGTGGAATCTGGCCTGTTTGTATGATGTGGTTAAATGCTATCTCTAAGTGTGAGGACAAAGTGGCAGCAAACTTTTTGTAATATGCGTTTGTAAAGCCGTCCGGTCCAGGTGATTTGACGGGTGGCAGAGAATTTATGGTGAGCAGGATCTCATTCGCTGTGATTGGTTTTTGTAGTTGTGATCGCTGTATTTCTGTCAGTGTTGGTAGCTTGGAAAGAGCGAGGAAACCCTCAATTTCTAGGTTGGTGGGTTGGTGTAGTGTTGTATCGTCCTTGAGGTTGTATAATGAGTGGTAGTATGTTGCCATGTTGTCGTTTATGTCCTGTGCGTTGTGTATTTTTTCACCTCCTTGTGTGAGTAAGTAAGGGATCTTGGCGTTAGATTGTTTTTGCCTGAGTTGTGTTGCTAAATGTTTCCCTGCTTTGTTCCCTTGCGTGTACGTTGTTTGTTTGAGTTTTTGTAGGATGTATGCGGTCTTGGCTAGCTATAGATTATTTAGACGTGCCATAGTGTCTGCGATTGTTTGCGTTCTCTGTGGGGTGGGGTGTACTGCGTTCGCATTGGTTGTATCTCTCAGTGTGCGTAATAAGGTTCGGTGTTCTTCTTTAGATTTTCTATTTATATAGGATGCCTGGCTGATCATGTGGCCTCGCATGACTGCTTTATGGGCCTGCCACACTGTGGTTGGTTGTACGTCTGGTGTACGGTTTGTCGTAAAGTAGTCGCTGAGTGTGTTTGTCATTTTTTGGGCAAAAATAGTATTCTGCAATAGGGAGTCGTTTAGGCGCCATGGTGTTTTGCCTCTATGTTTGAAGTTTCCTTTAAGTTCTATCGTTGTTGGGGCGTGCTCTGACCATGTTATGTCCCCTATTTGTTACTTGAGATACTAGTGGGCCTGATATGAGTATAAAGTCTATCCTCGAATATGATTTGTGGACTGCCGAGTAAAATGAGAACTGTTTGTCTCCTGGGTGGCCTAGTCTCCAGGAGTCATACATCCCAAATTCTCATATTAATTTGTTTAAAGCTTTACTTTGTGATTTTATCACTCTGTGTCTGGGTGCTGCGGGGTTTATTGTGGTGTCTAAAAATGGGTCCAGCGGGTGATTTAGGTCCCCGCAGAGTACAGTTGATGTTGTGTGTATGGTGGGAGTTGTGGATAATACTCTGTGGAGAAAGTTTATTTGGTTTGTGTTTGGACTATAGAAGATAACTATGGTAAAATTTGAGTTATTTATTAAACATTGAAGCATCAGGATCTTCCCTGGTTGTCTTTTTTAACGTGGAGAAACTCCACTGTGAGAGGGGAGTGTAAGAGGATGGAGACTCCTCTCGATTTTGAGGAGTGTGTTGCGTGGTATTGGTGAGGGTAGTCTCGCATGCCAAAATTCGGTACCCTAGCAGTTACGAAGTGTGTCTCTTGTAGGCACACAATGTCTGCTTTAATTTGTTTGGCTTCTGCTAGGACCATGCTCCTTTTGTGTGGGGTGTTTAGTCTAGTATATTTTCATATTATGGGTTTGTGGTAGAGAAAGCTCGTATGTGAATTCTGCGTGTCTATGTTTTTTTGGCGTGATGGCCCTGGTGGCTTTGTTTGTGCTTGGAGGTGGGCTGGGAGGTGTGACTTTCCGGACTTAGAGGGAAGAGAAAGGGGGGAGGTAAAAAAAACAACTTATGTACAAAATGACCCAAAACGGGGTCTTGGCACTATGGCATTGTGCCATGGAGGTAAGCGTCGAGCGAAGCCTCTGGTTTCGTTGCTGTCGGGCTCTCATGCTTTTGCGCTTGGGTTTCAGAACTTTAACCTTGTGGTGCTTTTATGCTCTGGGGTGGCAGCCCTGGCCGGGTGTCGCATCTTTGGTCGATTTTTGGGGTGGAATCAGTTAACCTCAATTTTTGGGCCTATGTGGGGTCTTATGGTATTCCTTCTATGGTCTGCTATTTGTCTTGACGCTAGTCCTTAAGGGGATATTTCCACTCTTTTGGTGGGGTGGATGTTTTATTTTCTATTCTTTTGCGTAATACTCTCTAAGGTTTCGAGAAAGCGGTTACATTAATTGCCGTGTTATGTCAGTAAGCAACAATCGAGCTTTCAGTAAACCTAATCATAAGTGGTAGTTAGCATATAGTCCTGTGCAGGCCCATATTCCCGCGGATCATGTGAGGTTGACTCGAGTCCGTCCCCTGTTAGCCTGCAAATATACCCTGCCCCGTCAGCGCTGTCTCCCCTATCTTTGACTTCCCATAGGCTTTTGCAAAACCGTCGTTAGTTATCCCATAGATAAACATAAAAAAGAAGTTACTAAAGAAACATTTGCAACATTAGCACATAAAACATATAACTTCATATCTCACGTATCCGAAGTGTGGTTGATGTTGTCGGTTATGTAGATTTGTTGGACATTTGGCGCCATTCAGGTGGTAGGCGCTCTGCTGGGCCTGCTTTTTTCAGGGATCACATTAGTAGGCCCCATTCTCTGAGTTGCTTAAGTCTATCTTCTGTTGTGTGTATGATTTTCAGTCCGCCATTTTTGGTGATCAGCAATTTGGTGGGGTACCCCCATCGGTACCGGATTCCTTTATTTCTCAGCTCCTCCGTGATCTCCTGGAATTATTTCCTCCGCTTGAGGGTAGCTGCCGATAGGTCTGCCATGATTCTCACTGATGGGTAGTCTTCGTGCGGTGTTGCTCGATTTCTGCTGGCGCGGAGCACTGCTTCTTTGATGTGGAAGTAATGCGCTCTCATGAAGACGTCTCTTGGGGTTGTATCAGGTAGGTTCCTCGGTTTTGGGACTCTATGAACTCTGTCTACTAGCCTCATGTCTGCTGGTATTTCAGGTACATATGCTCTCATCAGGCCTCTGACATACGCCTGTAGGTCGCAGGGGAGGACCGTTTCAGGAACACCTCTTAATCTAAGGTTATTCCTCCGTGATCTGTCCTCTGCATCAGCCATGTGCATCTCTATCAGTGTTACCTTTTGATCCAAGGCTGTTATATGGTCGGCCATGTCATTGTGTGCTGTGGCATATTCACTTAGTTTATTTTCAACATGTGCCGTCCTGTTGACGATATCCAGCACCTCCTTTCTGAGTTGTTCAATAGATGTCTGCCAGGTTTTCACCAATTTGTCTGACATTGCTTCTAGGGCTTCAGTTAGGTGTGCTTTGGTGAGTCCCCCTGATGCCCCGTGAGGGTTTCCATCCGTTTGGAGCGTTCCCGCATCCTGATCATCGGCGCCATCTTGGATTTGGGCCCGTTCTGCCTCGAAGCCTGTTGCCGATTTTTAGCTGAAAAAAATAATTTTTTCTTTTTTTTTGGGTAGATTTCTTGCCTTTGGGGTGAGACATGGTGCAGATTGCTGTTTTGCTAGTGTTCCGGTAGTGGATGGCTATGGATATTGAGAGCTCGGGTGCCAGAGCAGTTTCCTATGCTTCCAGGCTGCTCAGCGGTTGGCCACGCCCCCCCTGTTTTTGTATTTTATTGTACCGTAATGTATCAATGCAATGTTTTGTGGACCCAGGACATACTTGAAAACAAGAGAAATCTCAATGTATCTTTCCTGGTAAAATATTATATAAATAATAAATTATGTCATAATTTAGCATACAAGGCAGATTTTTTAACAGCAAATAAATATAAGCCATCAAGGCCGTAAAATGTATCCTGATTCTGAAGCCCCTTGGAATTTTGGCAGCCCCCTGGAATTCTGCGTTCACAATCAACAAATATTTTATTAGGAAGTTAACAGTGAGAAATATGGACCTTGGAAATTTATGTTAAAGTGCATTAATTCTTAGGAAAAGTGTATTGCCCAGGAATACAGTGTACAGATGTATTTATAACTCCCACATACCAAATGGTCATATTTTTTCAAATATCCCTTCAATAGAAAATTCCCAGTTATTTCAGTCTTTGGATGTCTGTGTTGATATCTATTCTTAAGAGATACAAAACATTTTTGTGTGTTTTATACTTTCATCTACCATGGTACTTTTTGCCATCATGTTCAGAAACTCAGTGCCAGGATAAATTTCTAAAGAGTCTATTTATATTTTTTAAAATAGTAATAGAATAAAATGTAATTGTAGCCTACTTGAAATATACTTGACATATCAGCGCAAAGTAAGGATTTACTGCCTACTAAAACACTCTTCATTTTCTGTTCTTGGTTCAATCCATCGTGTCGCAGGCTGAAGAATATGTTGATAATTCTATCGAATATAGTCATCGAGGTTTCAACAATCTTGCATTAGTAAATGTAAAAGACAGACTTGGAAACGAAACAGCTAAGGTTGTTAGATGTGTTTCAACTTGACCTCAGAGGAGCATGATCGAGGCTGGTCAATTTTTGGCACATTATTTTCACCAACTGTTTACATTGCCGCCTAGGAACAACTATAGTAACAGTCAATCAGACAGTCACTAGATATGCTTCCCAGCACTGGCATTCAGCATCTCCAATCTCTGCATAGAGAGGCTAAACATTTCCCATAGAGATGCACTGATTCAGGGAATCTCTATGAGATTATATTGATTGTCACAGAGCTTCCTATTGGCTGAGATCATCAAGAGATTTTTTTTTTTTTTGACGTCGCTATGACGTCGCTATGGAGGAGGAGAGGAGGAGTAGAGTCCCCCGCCCAGCGCTGGAGAAAGAGGTAAGTTTAACCTCTTCCTCCCCCTAGAGCCCGGCAGGAGGGGGACCCTGAGGGTGGGGGCACCCTCGGGGCACTATAGTGGTCCTTTAAGTACCTATTTGGATATTATGGAATTTATGTGAACATTACACTTTAATTTCGTGGCCTATTTATCTCTCTCTTTTTTTTTATCTCTGCTTTGTTTTATACATGTATGTTTATTGCCTTTTTTGTCCATATGAGTCTTTTTTTTGTAGCGGAAAGATATACTTACAGAGCTTTCATAGATATTTTTGCATAGGTATGTACAATAGTCGATTTAGGTTACAGATATAAGAGGACATGTCAAAAAGTATTGGAGTTTTTTATATTACTAAACAAAAGTACTAAAGATATTTAACACATCAAGGATATAGGCATAACACTCCGCAGACTTAAACAAGATGTGTACAGGGCAAGCAAAAAAGAGTTGAAAACCACTGGGAGATGACGTGTCTGCATCTAGCTATGCATAATAAATATAAACAAATAAATAAATAAAAGGAATCGACATAATAATCTTGTTAAACAGGAGCAGAAAGCTCACAGTTGATAAAGCTTGTAATGGTCAAGAGGCTATTTGAAGCTGAATAACTATTACTGCTGGTGACCAAGTATGCACGCAGTGAAACTGCCCAGGAGTGTGGATAGTCAGTCATCCTATACCCATGATCGGGAAGCAGCAGGCAGGCAAGTGTAGGTACCGAGAGGCAGTGGCCCCATGGGAGAAATTTGGAGCATTTCTCCAGCCCCAGGCCAGGTTACAGGCTGGCATCTTCCTTCCATGGACTTGGGAGCTCAGAAAGACCAAGTCATGCCCCAGGGAGAGAAAACAGAAGGCCTTGATGTTGTTTTGCCTCTGATGGCAACAGGACCTCTGTCTTCGTGAGTGATGCAGCGGAGTCTTGCACACTTTGGTCCTCTGCCTGAGTGGGTTAGCAGTTGTGGCCTTTTTAGTAGGTGGAGTGTGATTGCCCAGAGGAGGTTCCCCCTTTGACTGAGCCTCGCTCTTCTGGGCCTCTGCCCGTGGTTGAGACAATGTGGCCACCTCACGTGCCTCTAAGGTAGTCCAAAAGCTGTCCAAAAGCTCTTCCAGCCGCCGTCAGGTTTGCTCAGTGAAGCTGAACTTATGCCTGGGTGCACTCTGAGTGAGTATAACCGCCATCTTGTGTGGTGCAGCTGTGGCTAGTGCAGCGATGGTGAATTGTCGTTCCGGACCCCCAGGGGGTGGAGAAGAAACGATCCTAAAACCACTGCAGAGTTTGCTTTGGTCTTGCCAGACCGCAAATACAGCAACTCTGCTCTCTGCTCTCTGGCCCTGCACCTAAATGCACTGGTAAGTTTCCAGAAGCCTCTCTGCACCTCAGAGACACAGACAGAACTGTGGTCCGAAAAGAGGTCTTTGAACAGGCTCTTAAGGCTCTCTGTTGGATGGCCAGAGAGCCTTAAGAGCCTGTTCAAAGACATCTTTGCACACCACAGTTCCATTGGAGGCAATTACACGGCCTAGAGACAGATCCGCTCTGTTGGAGCAGGAAACATTAAGGGAGACAGAGGCTGGGGATTCGAAGGAAGCCACCGCAGCCTCCTTTTGAGGCTCTGGAACAGGAGCAGGGTTAGCCAGGGCTGTGATGGTGCCATTGGTCTTTTCGGACCAGTAGCATGCAGAGTTGAACAAAAAAGGGGCCATGATGGACTTGATGGATGGTGACACAGAGCCCCCACATGGCTATGTTTAGGGCAAGGAGGACGTATCGGGCAATAGCTGATGTAGTGGCCTCCCTTGCCACAATAGAAGCAAAGGCCTTTGGCTCTCCTTCTGGCCTTTTCAGTTACTGTGAGCATGGTATTTAGTGCTCCAATCTGCATGGGTTCCTTTATGTCCATGGTGGGGATAGGGGTATAGGTCTCACCAGCAGGTTGGGAGCGTTGATAGGGCAGAGGGTTTGTTTCAAATTGCTCCTGCCTTCTTTCTCTGAACTGGAGATCCAGCTGGGTGGCTAGCACCCTTAATTTTTCCAGGGAGGTTGGAACTCCCACTCGTGCCAGTTCATCCTTAAAGGACCACTCTAGGCACCCAGACCAATTCAGCTTAATGAAGTGATCTGGGTGCCAGGTCCAGCTAGGGTTAACCCATTTTTTTTTCAGAGAAACTGCTATGTTTATTAATGGGTTAAGCCTTCCCCCTAATCCTCTAGTGGCTGTCTCATTGACAGCCGCTAGAGGCGCTTGCGTGATTCTCACTGTGAAAATCACAGTGAGAGCACGCAAGCGTCCATAGGAAAGCATTGTAAATGCTTTCCTATGCGACCTGCTGAATGCGCGCGCGCATTCAGCCGACGGGGCGGAATGGAGGCGGAGAGGAGGAGGAGAGCTCCCCGCCCGGCGCTGGAAAAAGGTACGTTTTAACCCTTTTCCCCTTTCCAGAGCCGGGCGGGAGGGGGTCCCGAGTATGTTTTCCTGGCACTAGAGTGGTCCTTTAAGGGTTTCACTTAATCAAGGCGGAATTGGTCCACTAGGGCGGTTTCATTAAGTCCAGTGTCTGATGACAAGCCACGGAACTCTGTGATGTAATTTTCCGCAGGACGATTTCTTTATTTAAGGGAACGGAGAGAAGTCCTGGCTGTGGAGGCACGGAATGGGTCCTCATACAAGGAGGTCAAGGCTGTAGCAAAGGATTCCCAGGTGTCCAGTACAGGGCTTTTGGCATACAGCTGTTGATGAGCCCAGGTCTTGGGTTGCCTGGATAACAGGGTGATGACAGTTCTTACTTTAACAAAATCTGTGGCATAGGTACGGGGTTTAAGTACAAACAGGATTTCACAGGCTGTGATAAAGGAGCGGAAGGAAGCCCTGCGACCAGTGAATCTTTCAGGCAATGCAATATCAGGTTCAGGAGCATGGTGTGTGTTCCCCTTTAAATCAGCATAGCCACACTGTAGTTCACTTACGGTTTGAGACAGGAGGGTCACTTGCTGTGGGAGGGTACTCAGGGCATTCATCATCTCCACGGGCTCCATGATAGTCGATCTGGTCATTATGTAACAGTCACCAGGGGACTTATGTAACAGTTTACCAGGACTTGGAGCCCAGTTGCAGGAGATGGCACAAGGAGGAGGCAAAATCCCAAAACACAGTACAGATAAAGGGGTAATCCAAAGGCAGGGTTAGACGAGAAGCAGAAGTCAGGGCTGGCAGCGGAGTAACGTAGTCGGAAAAGCAGACAGAGGTCAGAGTCCAGGAAATCAGTCAGTAGTGAAGCAGAGATCTGGCAGGAAACACCAAACAGGCAAAATGACCAGATCATAGGTTTTGCAGCCTGCTAATTAGGTGCAGCTGACCCTAATTGGAAAAGGGCTGCAGGTGGATCAGTGCTGCTTAATCCAGGCAAGGGGTCAGGAAGCAGAAAAATGCAAATAGAAACTGAAGCCCCCTGGTGGACAGCATGGCACAGAACCTGACTGGGATGCTGGAGCTGTGAATTCAAACCCAGCCAGGTATCTTAAAGGGGCAGCCACGCCTTGCTGTCAGCAGGGCTCGGGATGTGCCGTGACAGTATCATCAGCAAAAAGACATACCTTACCATCAAGACGTTCTGCGATATCACTAATAAAAATATTAAAGAGAATCGGTCCAAGTAGAGATCCCTGAGGTACCCCACTGGTAACTAGACCATGCTTCGAATATACTCCATTGACTACAACCCTCTGTTGCCTGTCACTCAGCCACTGCCTTACCCATTCAACAATACTGGAATCCAAACTTAAAGATTGCAGTTTATTGATAAACCTTCTATGTTCAACAGTGTCAAAAGCCTTACTGAAATTTAGGTAAGCAATGTGTCTACTGCACCACCCTGATCTATAATTTTAGTTACCCAATCAAAAAAATCAATAAGGTTAGTTTGGCATGATCTCCCTGAATTAAATCCATGTTGTCTCTGATCTTGAAATCCATGTGATTTTAGAGGTTCAACAAACCTATCCTTTAACATGGTTTCCATTACTTCCTACTTAAGTAAGGCTTACTGGCCTATAGTTGCCCGACTCCTCCCTACTACCTTTCTTGTGAATGGGCACAACGTTCGCTAACTTCTAATCTTCTGGGACTACTCCTGTTAACAAGGATTGGTTAAATAAATCCCTTAAAGGGAAACTCCAGTGCCAGGAAAACAATCCGTTTTCCTGGCACTGGAGGTCCCCTCTCCCTCCCACCCACCAATCCTCGGAAAACCCCTTCAGTCACTTACCTGAGGCAGCGGCGATGTCCCTCGTCGCTGTCTCCTCCTTCTGATTACGTCGGCCAGTGGGTGAGACTGATCCCGCCCACCAGTCAAGGAGACCTAATGCGCATGCACGGCAATGCCGCGCATGCGCATTAGGTCTCCCCATATAAAAGCATTAAAAATGAATTTCAATGCTTTCCTATGGGGAAATGAGCGACGCTGGAGGTCCTCACATAGCGTGAGGACGTCCAGCGACGCTCTAGCAAGGAAAATCCTTGCTAGAAATCAGGAAGTGACCTCTAGTGGCTGTCTAGTAGACAGCCACTAGAGGAGGAGTTAACCCTGCAATGTAATAATTGCAGTTTATAAAAAACTGCAATAATTACAGTTGCAGGGTTAGGAGTAGTGGGAGTTGGCACCCAGACCACTCCAATGGGCAGAAGTGGTCTGGGTGCCTGGAGTGTCCCTTTAATGGTTTTGCTAGTGCACCACTAAGCTCTTTTAATAACGTTGGGTGTATTCCATCATTTGACGATTGAAAGAAACCTCCTCCTCTGTAAACTCACTGGTAACAAATTACTAATTTTTCCTTTTTCCCCAACTGAGGTCCCTTTCCTTCAGTCAGCTAGACCTTTATCCTCTTCTAAATAATTTCCTTCTTTTGTTTTTCATCTAACTAATCCTTGTTTTACTTTCCTTTTCTCATTTATGTATCTAAAAAATGTTGTGTCCCCTTTTTTTTACTGACTGTGCTATTTTCTCTTCTGTGTGTGATTTGGAAGCTCTTATAACTTGCCTAGCCTCTTTCTGCCTAATCTTATAGATCTGTCTATCTTCCTCACTCTGGGTTGTTTTATAATTTCTAAATGCTAACTTTTTGTGTTTTACTATTTTGGCCACTTCTGTGGAGTACCACAGTGGTTTCTTTAGTTTTTTTTCCTCTTACTGACAAGCCTAATGCAATTTTCTGTTGCCTTCAGTAGTGCAACTTTTAAATAATCAAATTTCTCTTGGACTCCATTTAAACTGCCACCGTCTGATAATGACTCCTTTACACATATTCTAATTTTAGAAAAGTCTGATTTTCTAAAGTCTAAAATCTTTGTGTGATGTGACTCAGTCACTGTTCTTATATTAAACCACACTGACTGATGATTACTGGATCCTAAACCTTCACCTACAGTAATATCTGATACCAAATCTACATTTGTTAACACTAAATCTAGTATGGCCTCCTTACGAGTTGGCTCCTTAACAATTTGTTTTAGAGACAATCCCAGCAGGGAGTTAAGAATATGTGTGCTCCTGGCACAAGCAGCTATTTTGGTTTTTCAATTCACATCAGGAAGATTAAAGTCAAACATGAAGATAACTTCCCCCTTCAATGTAATTTTAGCTATTTCCTCAACTAGTAGATGATCTAACTCTTCAATTTGTCCTGTGGGGGACTATAAATCACACCTACATGAGTTACTGTGTGAATACCAAATTCTAACGTAACCCAAACGGACTCTATGTTCGGCTCACTAACTTTTATTAGGCTAGATTTTATGCTATCCTTCACATACAGGGCCACCCCTCCCTTTTCTAGCCTTCCCTGTCTTTTCTAACACGTCATGTTTTTATTGTTACCAAACCAGTTTACACATCGTTTTTTAATATCTAAAACATTGTTTAAAATGTATGTATTAAAAAGCAAGCAGAGCACTGCCAAGGAGATAAAAGCTATGCTGGTTGTATGAATTCGCCTACATATAAATAATGTATGCGCGATTTTCGAGTTGCCCATAAGGGATCTGGGGTTTTTGGTTTCAGTATCAGCTCTTAGCAATCTTGATATTATTGAGGGAATATATCAGGACATAAGGTGTGGGGCTGTGCCTCATTTGGAGATTCAATACCCAACAAATTAGTGATATGCGGTTTCAGTAATGTCTATCACTATATTATATTCACCTTGACTTTTTTCCTTTCTTCAACACTTTTTTTTTTTTCGATACTTCTATTTATTGTTCCCTCTAAGATTACAGCAGTTAGTTTCAATTAGGAGAAGAGACCAATCTCTGTGCTGCAGGATCTAATGGACAGTGGGCACATTGACTCTATAATGCCATATGTTCTTCCCCTCTCACTGGAAAGAGAACTTTTGGCATACAACTTACTCAAACTTCATTTATATTCCTCCAACGCACATCAAGCATATAAAAAATGAACACAATGCAATATTTTGTTGATTTACAATGCAATGTTTCTTAGCAACAGGGACAGATCTTTATGGAACTAACAATTGTCTGAGGGTTTTTTTTTTGTGTAATTAACTTTTCAAACAAAAAAAAAAATTTTGCACCTGCAAAGTATTAGGTATGTTGTGTAAAATTAATGCCAAAGATCCCAATAAAATCTATACTCGAGTCACTGTCTGTATTATGGCAATTTGTATTGCCATAATACAGACTGGGGGCTGGCAGGAAGCATTTACCTCTCCTGCAGCTCCTGTCAGCTCCCCTCTCCTCCGCGCCGGTCCGTTCAGCACCTCTGTCAGCTCCCAGTGTAAATCTCGCGAGAGCCGCAGGGTCATAGTGCGGCTCTCGCGAGACTTACAGTGTGAGCTGACAGAGGGAGCTGCACGGACCGGCGCGGAGGAGAAGGGAGCTGACAGGAGCTGCAGGAGAGGTAAGTGCTCCCTGCCAGCCCCTCTCTTCCCCCACTGAACTGCCAATGTGAGAATAGAGGAACCTTTGAAATGTGTCAGTGAAAAAGACAGAAAAATGAGAGAGAGAAGGAAGAAAGTAGAAAGGAGGTAGCCAATAAGAAAAATCCTCCTAAATGGGGGTAACCCCTATAATTAACAACATACAAAAGGAAAAGCAGGAGGATTACTCTGGTGACTAAGATTTTATAGTAGGACTAAAATCCTCATAGGACTAGATAGCTAGTACTGTGTCTAACTAACAACGCTTGCTAGAGCAGTGAACAGACTGAGGCTGTAAAATCAATGGGTCTCTCCGTGTGTTCTAAGATGATACTGTTGCTAAATACTTTAAATTTAAATAATAATTAATGAAATAATAATAGAACAAAAATAAAATGATTAAAATAATAATTAATAAAATAACAATAATCAAAATGCCCACCCCCACCAACACATACACAAACACACACTGCATCACACACACTCACACTTCATTCATATAAACACACTGCACTCATACACACACACTGCACTCATACACACTCACTGCACTCACACACACTGCACTCATACACACACACTGCACTCATACACACACGCACTGCACTCATACACACACTGCACTCATACGCACACACACTGCATTCATTATATACACACACTGCAAATAAATATTCAATTAATATAATTTTTTTAGGATTTAATTTTATTTAGAAATTTACCAGTAGCTGCTGCATTTCCCACCCTAGTCTTATACTCGAGTCAATACGTTTTCCCAGTTTTTTGGGGTAAAATTAGGGCCTCGGCTTATATTCGGGTCGGCTTATACTCAAGTATATACGGTAGTTTAATTTCAGGTTGCATGACTACAAACTGTGTAAATGTCCAGGGAAGCTAAGCGTTTCAGTGCTGTACAAAGTTTACTTAAGTGCAAACAACATACAACCATCCATAACTGGATACATGCATGCTTTTTATACTTTGCAATAAAAATAAAAAAAACTGTATTCCTAACACTACAATGCCGTGTGTCTCTGTGCACCCCCCACCCAGGCCATGAACCTTTAAACACTTACCTAATTCTAGCAGCGATTCTAGCCCCTTGGCGCAGGACTGGTCTCCTCTTCTTTCCTCTCCAACATCAGCATGATCCAGGAACCTAATTCGCATGTGCGGTGAGCGCCGCGTGTGCACAAGGACAAGGCCTTCCTCGTGGGAAATGTTTTCCAATGGGGCTTTGCAAGATGGTGTTAACCTCCTTGAAACTGCAGGAAGCGCCTTTATCTGGGAGGCAGCCACTAGAGGAAGTCTTAAAACTGCAATGTAAACGCGTTTTACACTGCGGGGTTAATGGGGCAGGGACAGGTACACTGCACCCAGACCACTTTAATGACATGAAGTGGTGTGGGTGCCTATAGTGTCCCTTTAATTTAAGTTTGCATTTGATTGAAAAGTCCTGTGAGTGGACCAATTTTTAACAAAATGTACACATACAGAATTGTATTACATCCAGGCATTTTGGATTCTGAAGGTGGATTTTTTTAAATATATTATTTATATTCAATATTTTGTCTGGGCTTTTCAAGCACGTGTCCTAAGTCATTCTACTTCCAGGATTTTACACATGACAGATGCCTAAGGTGTGGCTGACAGGTAGGCCCATTTGTATTGAATTATACGTTTATTTTTCCTTTGTAAGATTAACTTCAGTTTGTTTGCTGTACTAACATTCATGTAGATATTTCAGTACTGGTTTATAATAACGTGTGGGGTAGGAGATAGATGTGTGGGGGGGCCCCAGGGCAATTTTCGCACCGGGGCCCTGTGGTTTCTAGTTACGCCTGTGACAAAGACGTAAAGGATTAAGAAACACAGGTAAAGGTGATTAATATACAGGCATGGGTGTAATGGGGTTTAGGTTATACACAAGCAAGTTCAGAAGATATATACAAGGGGTTGAGGGGGGAATGGAGAAACACACAAAAAATTTAATTCCAGGTGGGAATGCCAACACACCATTCAAGCCACAGCTGCTTAGGTACTCCTCTGAGTACTCCTCTATTTGTGGCAGACATTAGCCACTTAAAGGCAGGAATAATCTTGAAAACCTGTTAGTATTTTGTACTCAAATATCTATGGCTGCCTGTTACTAATAACACCGCTGATATTTAGAATACAAAAAAAAGGTTTTAAGGTGACAGTTGTCATTTTATTCCATTGAATGTTCCCTGTTACAATATTTAATAAATAAATATTTCCAAATGCTTACCACAATTAAAATGTCAGTTATTCCAATACAATAAGGAGACTGAATGTCGCAGTAATGGGATGGAGGAAGGAGGCCAGAAGGACCACCAATAAACAGAAGTGTCTAACGCACTATACTGATACACAGTACAGTGACAGGCGTTCAGAGAACGATGCATACTAAACAATCACAGTCACCTGGACCATTTCAATCTACAGAACTACGGTATTCCTCCGGCATCTCAAAGCCAGCATTTTCAGAGGTGTTAGGTGAGGCGCTGATAGCAGTTATGCATCATACCTAAAGGCTTATACACATCCCTAACGCCAAGAAGGAGAGGCACCGTCTGACACAGGCAGATGAATGCGTTACAGATGAAAGGAGGAATTAGAGCCATAGATTGCACTCAAATACCAATGTAGCTCTTTAGCATGAAATAAAATTATTTACGAATAGAAGCAATTGTATTCTATCATTTATGAAATGGACTTTGATGTAAACATTAGGTTCACCAATGTGCTTGATATCTTCCCCAGGAATCCCGAGGAACCAGTACCTTCCTATAATGGAGCATGGCTATTTGATCAGTATTTACTGTATTCCATAGCTAATGTTACAATGTTTTCATGATGTCTAAATGTAATGAAAGTCCTGCAATGTTTAGTAAAGGTGTTATCGCTCATCTCACTCATCTGATACTGGCTAGGGCTGCAAGGCACCTAATCCTTGATGCCTGCTCAGATAAGGTGCAATGAGGTTCACTTTAGGACAAGCAATGTCCCAGACAGGACAATGATTTAAGAAGTATCTGAGTTATACTTTATGGAACACAAATGTGTCCTCTGTCATTATGGAACATAATACGCTTCACAATATTTCTATGCATACGCAAAGGACATTAAACCCATGCATGAGGCAAACATGTTTGTCACATATGGGAGTTAAGGGGACATGAAACAGAATTCTTAAATATGTTTTACAGGATATTACAGAAACAAAACCAAACAAGCTTTACCATGTTTGTACAAAGTTATATGAGGTAGACGATAATCACTGTTTGCTGTTCATTGAAGGACGTATGTTATTCTGAAGATGTTGAAGACGCTATCTATATTGTCGTATAAAAGTCAACGTTAAAACCTCATAATCAAATTACTCATTTACATCACCGCCTAAATGTGATTATAATTACCTTATGTTTTTATATTACAGATATTATTAAATTAGTTCTAACATGACATTGTTATAGATATAATTATTTTATTCTAACACGACATAGTAGATTTCAGATATTCATTCATACTGTGTGACCTAGGCAACCGAATAGTCATGTTTGACACATTGATCGAATATGGGAGAAATCTATTTTATTCCAGACATGAACAATGACTACCTCCTCACACGGACTTAACAGTTCAACACAGAATACAAGTTAAAGTGTCTATTTCTGCATGAGCTAGTGATGCGAGTTCGAATAAAGACACTTGCTGATGGGTTAGTGAAGATTTACTTAGCTCAAATAAAAGAATAAACTCTGTGTTATCCTGGTGAACCTAAAGTGAGCTTTGTTGCCCTAGTGTTGGAATGCCTGTAAGGAACTACAGCACAATGAAAAGGATTCCCACAGAGAGAGTAATATACCTTCTCTACCGAAAACAAAGAATGCTGAAGAAGGGTATTCAGAAGATCCAAACCTCAAAGAGTAAGGAGAATGGCCAAACTAAGAATCACCCTGGTATACATTACCCTAAAAGACATAAATCCATTTCCTAGTACTTGGAAGACTATTACAGATTGTAAAAGTGATAACTAAAAGTTCTTGTACAGGGTACAATAAAGTTGTTGCAGCCTCTCTTCCCATGTTAAGTGTAGAGCTGTGACGTGCTAACACTATAGTGTCCCTCTGCCTCCCTCCCTTGTGCCACCACCCCTGCCCCCATGGCAAATAAAGGGTTAAATAAAAACCTTCTTATACTTGTCTGATTCGGGCTAGGCCAGACTCTTCCTCCACTGATATCAGTATAATTACTAACCAATTGCACATAGGAAAGCATTGAATCAATAATTTCCTATGGGCATTTGGAAGATGCTGGATGTCCTTATACTCCCTCAATGTGGGCTCTCTTCTGCCTGCCTCCATTGCAGGCGGTTTTCTTTTTTTTAAACCCTCCCTCTGTCTCCCTTCCCTCACTAGCCCAGAGTGTGCGCATGTGCTCTGAGTCGTCAATAGGTCCCAGTGGCGTGAGGACGGGACGTGGTAGTCAGCCCCAGGAACTTTGCCTGGTGAATGATTCCAGGTATATAAAAAAAAACTTTTTTTTTTTATTGCAATTGGAGCAGTGGGACCTCGTCGACAGTGCCCAGTACCGCATTTTACACTTTAACCAAAGGGTTAACGCAACCCTTTAACTTTTTAACGTAACCAATCATGGTAAAACTATCGAAGGGTAACGGAACAGGGAGCTTGTAATTGTGCTGACAGCAGCTCTTTGGCAGCCATTAGTGCAGGGCTTGACAAATTTGCTTAGAATCTAGGAGCCAGCTAGAAAAGTTAGCAGCCAGAGAAATCAACACCACAAATACAAAGGGACACTATAGTCACCAGAACCACTACAGCTTCATGTAGTTGTTCTGAAGTGTGTATCCTGTCCCAGAACACACTCACTGACCAACACACACAACCACACACACACACTCACATACAAACACAAACTCACAGACATACAGACACACTCACACACAAACACTCACAGACACACTCACTCACAAATAATTACTTTTTTATTTTAATGTTAATCCACCCAGACTTTGGAGAGCTGGAGTGGATAGGCTTTACCTGGGTCCAGTGGGGCTGCTGTCATCTCACAGCTAGGTTCCCTCTCGCCCACTGTTTAGTGAGCCGGGGGCCAGAGTGATGTCATAACACGGCTCCTGGCATCACTACAAGGTGCGCAAGGGGACAGAGCAGGGAGATTACAGCTCCCTCGCCGCAGCAATAAGTTAGCTGCCCGCCTGCCTCCCTCTGCTCTCCATTACCCGGCTGCCCCCCTCCCTCTGTCAGCTGCCCACCTCCCTTAGCTCTCCATTTGCCAGCCTAATGCCCCCTCCATCTCTCAGTCAGATGCCCACCCCCCTCAGCTCTTGATTAGCCACCCGGCCGCCCCCTTCATCCCCAGGTCAGCCACCCACCTCCATACCTTAGCTCTCAATGAGTCGGCCACCTCTCTCCCTCACTCAGCCACCTGCCTCAGCCCTCAGTGAGCTGACTGCCCATCTCTGCTCTCAGGCAGCCGGTCACCTCGGGTGCTATGCAGGCTCACATATCCCAAGCGCCAGAACAAATTTCCTGGTCGCCATGGCGCCTTGGATTTTTTTAGCCCTGCATTAATGTGTTAGTTCTTGATCCAAGTAGAGATCTGAGTACTATTCTGGGATGAAGAAGAATTGGAAGTGCTCCAAACTGTTTTTTTTTTTTGCCTTCTTTTGAATCAACAGCACAAAAACAGATGTAAGAAAGACTGAACTTGATGGACACGTCTCTTTTCAGCCTATGTAATGATGATAATTGTCAAAAGATAGATTATAATTCACCCTTACATTTGAGGATATTTTTTGTGCTGCCCAAGGACTGTTCCCTGATGTTCTCGGACATGGGACATCGTGGAACTAAATCAGGACAGCGGGAAAAAAACGGGACTGGCCTTTCAAAATTAAGACTGCTGGGTGGCCTGTTGGACCACAGTTTGGTCTTTGAATACCAGTAAACTACATGCTGTTTGAAAACAAGATGTGAGATTATTTTTTAGATAGGTGTAATTTGTCTTATCCTCCGTTGTGTTTATCAGTAGCAAAGACAAACATTTATGGAAACATTTAATTAAGTTTTGCAAACTAAACTGCACTGGGACATGATGGATATCACAACACATGTTGTGTGATTCACTTGGATTAATACAATTAAGCTGTTTATAAAAGAAATTATATTTACATATCTCAGTATTCTTCAGGTGCACTTTTTGCATGAACTGCAAATCACAGAAAATCTTGCATCCCGCTCCTGTACCCTATAATACAACAATTCTCGTAAAGAAGATGAGTGGGTTCCAGTAAAAACATCAATAAATAGGGGAGGAAAATGTCATACAAGTATAGTGAACTGCACACACACGACCACACACAGATATAAAGATTATGCAGGACTATTCACTAAAGACATTTTGGCAATTAGAAGTGTTGAAATTCTCCATCAAATTTTTCGGTTTGTTTTTGTTTTCTTTATCTACAATATTAAATTCACTTTGAATTCCTGGCAATACAAACTTTAGATAAAAAACCCAACTCATGTCATGGATGTTGTGGTTTATACGTTGATCAGCCACAACATTAAAACCACTGACAGGTGAAGTGAAGAACATTGATTATTTCGTTACAATGACACCTTTCAAGGGATGGGATATATCAGGGAGCAAGTGAACAGTCAGTTCTTGAATTTCATGTGTTGGAAGCGGGAAAAATGGGCAAGTGATAAGATCTGAGTGACTTTAACAAGGGCCAAAATAGTGATGGCTAGATGACTGGGTCAGAGCATCTCCAAAACTGCAAGTCTTGTATGGTGTTCCAGATTTCCAATATGCAGTGGTTAGTATCTATCAAAAGTGGTGCAAGGAAGGAAGCGGAGTCAGGGTCATGGGCAGCGAAGGCTCATTAATGCACATGGGCAGTGAAGGATAGTCCATCTGGTCCAATCACACAGAAGAGCTACTGTAGCACAAATTGTTAATAAGACTAATGCTGGCCATGTTAGTGAGGTACCAGAACACAAAGTGCATCACAGTTTGCTGTGTATGGGGCTGCATAGCCGCAGACTGGTCTGATTGCCCATGATGATCTCTGAAGCACTTTCAAGATGTGAGCATGAGTAACGGACCTTGGAGCAATGGGAGAAGGTTGCCTGATCTGATAAAGCATTTTTCTTTAAGAACAAGTGGATGGTTGGGTGCATGAGCTGCTTACCTGGGGAAAAAGGCAGCAGGATACACTTTGGGAAGAGAACAGACCGACGGAGGCAGTGCTCTGGGCAGTGGTTTGCTGGAAATCCTTGAGTCCTGGATTTCATGTGAATGTTACTTTGCCTATAGATTGTTGCAGACCACCTACAAATACATGATGAATTCCAATTCAAGGGCAAAGTACATTGGCGTCTGATTTGTCTGACAGCGTAGCAGACATTACAGTATGGAATGCCCATAAGGCAGTAGTAAGAGGACTATTTATAAGGAGATCCTCCTACATCAAAAATCAAAGTCAAACTAAACTCATGGATTGCTATAAGGAACTAACAATAATTTCCTCAAAAAAACAAGGTAAACCCCTCGCAAGAGTTATAAGCCAAACTGAATACAACAAACCTAGAAATAGCATCACTACACGCAGAAAAAACAAAAGGTCTACTACATAAACTGCGGGCCACTACATTCAACACCTCAGGCAAGACTAATAAATGCCTTGCAGCTAGGCTCCTCACTAAAATGGCATAATCAAAGATATCCCATATCATAGGTGAAGGGGTAACTAAACACATAGACTCCCAATTAGTCAAGTTTTTACTCCACACTGTACAACCTACAACAAGATAAAGATACAACCACCCCTACGCTATCAGAAATCAAAAACTACCTATGTAATATCTCCCTACCTAGACTCACTGATAAATAAATACAATCCCTCCTACAACCTACTACCATTAGCGAAATCACACAAACTATCAAACATCTGCCACCAGGGAAGTCCCCGGGAGCTGATGGACTCTCTAATCTATATTACAAAATGTTTAGCAACACACGTGCACCACATCTTCCGAAGGCTTACCAAGCAGCAACGGAGTCAGGTCTCCTATCACCAGAAATGCTACTAGCTACGATGGTTACAATCCCCAAACAAGACAAGGCCCCCGGATATATGTAAAAATTACAGACCTATCTGCCTTCTTTTTTTTTTTTTTTTTTGTATTTTATTACATTTTATGCGCATGGGCAAACATTCACATCAGGGTATTGATGTTAGAGAAAGAAAAAAAAATGTGTCTTAACAATATACAGTATATTGGGCTATGTATTGGGCTATATCCTGGGCAGTATATCATGCAGTGTATGGGGCATTCTAAGTTGGACAGTCTGTGTAGACCTCAGTGAGGCTTAGACCCGGTGGTGCTTCCCTCTGGCATATGCCTGTGGTGCTGGCAAGTCTGACCGTGGTACAGTGTCGGTGAAAGGTGAGCCCATGTGTAGGGTGGGGATCGGGGTGGTGACAGGCAGTCAGAAATCAGGGCAGTCCCTGGGTTTTAGTCTATGTTGGTGATTCGTGTATACTCTGCTCTCCCGGCGTTCCGATGTGCTCAGTCTGCAAACTCCCGGGTAGTCATTCTTGAGGTGGTTTCGCAGCTTGTCTTCCCCTGTTGCTCCCCTCTCTTCTCCTTTGTGGTTGTTTGTGCTCAACCTTGCCGGCGGGTGTTCTCCAGCCATACAGCATCTTAGTTTCTCTGGATCCTCATCCGAGGTAAGTGTGAGGGTCTGGCCTTCGTGTGGCACCATCAGGGTTCCATCAGCTCCCCAGCGGTACCTCACCGCGTTTTCTCTCAGTTTTTTTGCTATTGGGGCCAGTTTTCTTTTTTCTAGGAGTGCAGCAAAGGGGATGTCACTAAAGAACAGGATATTAGCTCCTTCAAATTTTGCGCTCCCCATCTCTCTGGAGCGTGACATGATGGCCGCTCGTACGGCTGTGTCTCTGGTTACTATTATGGTGTCTCTGGGTGCAGCCTCTGGCTTTCCTGACCCTAAAAGCCGCAGTAATTATTGTGGGGTCTGTTTGGCCTTGCAAGCCAATGGATGTAAGTAGCTTTTGGGTGTATGGTAAGAGTGCGTCCCCTTGAACGGCCTCGGGTACCCCCCTCAAGCGTACATTGCGGCGTCTATGCCTGGCCTCTAGGGTCGCCACAGAGCGGTGTAGTCTTTGTACCTGCTGGGTCAAGCCGTCCAGGGTGCTTTCAGTGGCTAGTAGCCGGGTTTCCCGGGCATTGCCTGTTTCCTCCACCACTTGGAACTTGTTTTGTAATGCCCCCATTTCCTGCTTTATGTCTCGGAGGTCCGACTTCCAAATTTGTCTCATCTCCAGGAGCATGTGTTTGATGTCCCCCTTGGTTGCTGGGGACGAGTCTTCGTCGGAGTTAGCTTCCTGGTACAGGTCTCCCCGTCTCGGGGAGTTAGGTGATGCTTCCCTCTCCTCGTGGGAGTCTTCCGACGAGTCTACTGTGCGGCCTTCCACGGGCGCCATTTTCGGCGGTGCTGGCGTGGCATTCCGCTCAAATGAGAGCCTTATGTCTCTTTGTGTGGTGATTTAAGGCGCTTGAAATTTGCGGTGCTTGCGCCCCATGTTGCCTCTGGTGGGGTGGGATTGTGGAGGGTTCTCTCCGGGTGCAATTTTCGTCTTGTAAGATATTTATCCGTCGTGATTTAGCGGAGCTCCACAAAACACGTCTGTTCAGTCTCTAGGTTGGCCACGCCCCCCTGACCTATCTGCCTTCTTAACACAGACGCAAAAGTTTATGCTAAGATAATTGCTAACAGGTTGAACCTGATAATACCACACTTAGTTCATGACAACCAAACGGGCTTTGTACTGGGTCACCAAGGATTAGACAATACCCATAAACTAACTCTGGTATTACGCAATCTTAGGAGGTCTAGTCGAGTTGGTCTTCTCCTAGCCCTTGATACAGAAAAAGCTTTGACAGCCTCGGCTGGCACTTCCTTAAACAGGTGCTGGACAATTCTGGATTCCCAACACGAGTCATTCGACAGATATTCGCACTATATTCCTACTATATTCCTCTCTCCTACATTTCAAATCACGAATGGAACTGGACAGGGGAGCCCCCTCTCCCCATTCCTTTATGTACTCGCACTAGAGCCTTTATTACATCTCATTAGATATAACCCGATCATACAAGGTGGGCAGATGGGTAATAAACAGATCAAAATCAACGCTTTTGCTGATGATGTATTGCTATATTTTACAAATCCAAAAGACTCTCTCCCAAGCCATGCCAATAGGTATCCAAGCCCACCTTCTTAACACCCTTACTTCCGTATATAAATTTGATTTGAGAACAGATTCCATAAATCACAAAAACACCCACAAACCTAATAGCAGCAAACTACATTACGGTTTGTTAATAACAAATGTAATCAGTTATTAAAACAATGGGCTCCGATGTACTTGTCTTGGACAGACCGCATAGTAGCACTTAAAATGTCCATACTACCTAGGTTGCTATACCTGTTCTGTACCCTCCCTCTCTGCCTACCCCCATCCTATTTTAAAACAATTCAATTAGACGTGGGTAGATTTATGTGGGCAGGAGGGAAAGCTTTTGTGCCTCTTAAATTGTTACAGGCCCCCAAAAATCTAGGAGGACTTGCCCTACCCAACATACAAACCTACTATCAGACGGCTATCTTAGCTACTGCCTTACCCCATATCCTTTCAAATCCCAAGCCGCAGTGGGTCTCACTAGAGACAGACTTAATGGGAGGTCACGACATCCCCAATATGCTTTGGACGTCAAAGCACCTTAGACCAAACACGAACCTCTTTCCTCTTCAGGTCCAGGTCCTTTTTCAAATTTGGGATAAATACAGACCCAGGTTAGGTAATATGCCTACCCTCTCCTTCGCAACCCCACTCAAAGCTCCACCATATTCTTTCCCCATGTTTAACCCCTTACTATGCATTACGGTGGCGCAACACACCTTTATCACTTGTTCGAGTCAGACAAACTGTTAGATTACCCTGACCTCACCACTAGATATTCACTCCCGAGGTCTTCACTCTATCCTACCTAACCAAAACACTGAGGCAGAACCTAACCTCATCCCTTACCACAACATCACTCATTGTTTGGGAACAAATGTGTATTAATAAGAAACTCTCACCTCAATGTAAACCGATCTCCATGTGCCACAACCTAATAAACAATCCCGCCAACTTCTCCACTTCTAAATATGCGACACAATGGAAAGCAGATCTCTGATGCATGATACCATCTAAAAAGTTGAATACACTAATATCCAACCCGCTTAAACTACTCCGGTCATCCTCTTACTTAGAGCAGCATCAAAAAATCCTCTACCAGTGGTACCTGGTGCCACCAAGCTACATAAAATCTCCCCTTCCACATCCCCAGATTGTTGGAGATGTCATAGATCTGAGGGCACGATGCAGCATATATGGTGGTAATGTGCAAAGCTCGGTCAAAACTGGGCACAGGTCCATTACTTAATCCAAACCATAACAAACAGCAATCTCCCATTTACCCCAAATAGCATGAAAATGGAAGTCCTCTATTCCTCCCACAAGAGAAGACCTTCTCAGTGACCTGCATAAAAAATGCGTCTATGAGACTTGCTATACAGCTCTCTTTCCACACTTAACAAAAAAAGCATGGGAACTCTAGAGCACAAGGAGATCATGTACCTCATAAACGCTGTAATTCCATATGTGTAACGAGTGCCAATCTCTGACCCCAATTGCTAAGTTACTGGAGCATGTCACCTACACCTCCTCCTTTTATCATCTACGAATCATACTGGCACCGAACAGTTGACAAAACTTTATTACTTCCCCATAAAGTATAAATTGTGTTATGCCGCTCAGCAGTACTTGAACTGCACTTCCCCTCCCTCTCCCTTTTTTGTTTCTGTACTCAATCCATATCTTTATTTGAAATACAATAAAAATTGCAAATGGAAAAAAAATGGTTCAGGAATGGTTTGAGAAACATGACAATTTTAGGAATCAGGGGTTTTTGTAGAGGGAGGATTGGGCAGTGTTTTTTTATAGAGGGGGGACTGGGCAGGGGTTTTTATAGGGGGAGGGGAGTTGTGGAGGGGGCAGGGGATTTGTAGAAGGGGGATTGGGCAGTGGTTATTGTAGAGGGGGTGCAGAGGTTTTGTAGATAGACGGCGGGATGATGTAGTAGACAAAAAAACTCAGGATCCGCCCCTACTACTTGGACTGAGATGAAGCAGCAACAAAGAGCATTTGTATTTTAGTTGTTTGTTTGTTTTATGCAGAAATCGTGAGGACATCCAAGAGACAATGCAGAAGGGATGGCAGAATATCTGAATGTCATAGGCAAAGAAATGGGTATTAAAGCCATGAGAGAGGGGGTGTATTGCTAAGGGATGACTATGGGGGGCTACTGTCCCAAATGTGGGGCCCTATAGCCCTGAATCTTTTTGCCTGTGTTCCACTGCTCTCCTTGCCCACTATCCTTAGACACGAGTCACCCAAGAACGGAAGCAGCGCAATGATAGAGATACATACGGAAGTATGATTTTATTTAAGGACACGGAGGCTCATATTATGCTTATTCTCTTTCTTTTATTCCTCAGCAGCAAAATATTTATTTTAGAGAAACAAATCAAACATGTAAACATGCCCCCAAAGGGTTAATCCTATAACAGTACAACCAATCATAATGCCTTCAGCACCATCAACTCCCCATGTGACCATAAGCCATTCCTCTTTCTTGCTGCTGCCTTCCTCAGCTAAGTAAATTTCTATTTTTCTCTGTATGCTACCAATGTGTTTTTGTCATAATTATTTGTTTTGATATTGCATTTATATTTTCATTTGTAATTTCTGTCTGCTGCAGGGCTTCTGCCCTGTTCTATACTTTGTTTTACAGCTGGCTCTGGGTTGTTCCTTAACCTAGAGCCAATCCCTCACCCCTCCCTCCCATCTCTTCTCAGTCAGGTGGATTATCACCTACTAAGCTGGGGCGGCTAACAGCTCTCCGTGCGGAGGCTCTTACCGCCCAGTGTAATTCAGTGCCTCAGAGGTTTTCCTCTGGGCTTCCTGGTTCGCGGCTATAACCGCGGCTGGCGATGTTCGCGCATGTGCACAACGCTAGTGCGCATTGCGGCGGCCATCTTGCGGTTGGCATTTTTGCCGCGTTTTGGTTCCCGGGCTTTTTTGAGTTTGTGGGGGCGGGAGTGGGTGCTGATTGGACAGCACAGTTGCTGGGCAGCTCACCAGTGTGACCCAGGAACCATTCCTGAGGGAACACTTGGTGAGCTTGCCTTTTTCATATTGCTGTGTAGTTTTTTAGTACCCATACTGCTGGTGCCTTATTTGTTCCCATATTGCCTATAAAGCTTTTGACTTGGTGTGGTCACTCATTCCTCCAATAGTTATTTGGGCCCCCCCCCCTTTTCTTTGTATCCCTATTTATATTTCCACCTACTATAACCACCGTGAGAACTGCTATTTTAATTATGCAGTCTCAAAGGGATTTGGGCCTCTGGCAATTCTCCCATTAGGGCTAATATACCCCCTGCTTCCCAGGTTGTCCCCAGACCTTCCGGCTTAACTGTCACTGATGTGACAGACCAGGAGCATTTGAACTCGGAAGAGCTTCATTCTCTCCTGGATGCCACTATGACTAGATCCGTAACCCAAGCAGTTTATTCAGCCATGGGAGTTATGTCGGACACTCTGTCCCACTCTATCAGCCATGCCCTCATGGCCGCCCAGCAGACCTCTACTCACATTACTCCTAACCCTACGGAGCACAATACAGGCAAGGCCAGTGGGCGCAAAGCCGCCAAAAAATCTCGCCACATAGACAAGGAAGCCTCCAAAATTTTATGGACAGACAGGGAACGTCCTGTCAAAGATAATGTGGTTGCACCACAACAAAGAGCCACCCACCGGGCAAAATCGGTGAGGAGTTGGAAAAGGGTGAAAGCCCAAGTGGAATCATCCGAGTCAGATTCGGAACAGGAGGAGGCATGGAGCGAGTCTGATGATGAGGACTCATACAATTTGGGCGCACTATTCCCTGACCACAGCTCTATATCTATGTCTGTGAATGAGGATAAGGACGGTGTGGAAGACTCCACCCTCCTTGACCCACAGGGCGAACCACTGTTTGACCCTGATAATCTGCAGCACCCGAGATCTACTGAGTGGTTTCCGCTGGACCATGTGGCAAAATATAGTGCCGCACGGATCAGGAAACCCCTTGATAAGGAGGCAAGAAGTAAGATGCGGGCAGAATGCCCACGCCCCACGCTCCCAGATTTGATATGTATCGCCCCTGTAGTGGACCCCAAGATTGCCCAGTTCCTGGGAAAAACTGGGTGGAAGGCAAAGAAGGGTCTAGACTTTGCACTTCGCCATTGCCAGGATAAGGTACTGGATGTCCTCGGACCCAGTGCAAAGATATTCGACATGGTCGAAACGGCATTGGCAGGTGGCGCTCCCGTAGACCTGCTAGCTATCAGGGGCTGGATACAGCGAGCCATATGTCTTCTCGGAAATGCCAACGTGGCTCTAGCCACAGAGAGACGAAAGGCTATATTAATTAAGATCAAGCCAAAGCTAGTTACCTTGGCTATTACTGAGCCTGGGCCACAGGCCAAAGGCCTTCTTTTTGGGGACAGTTTTGTGAAGAAGCTGGGTACCTATGTGGGCACGCTTACTGCTCTGGACAAGGCGCAAGCCAATATGAAAAAGGTATTCTCCCATAGAGTTTTTGGCAGGGCCGGCAGATATCGGGGCTGTCTGCTCGGCCGTTCCTCCCGGGGCTCGTACCGTGTTTCTAGAGGCTCCTTCCAGTCACGTTACCAGGGTGCGGAACCCAAGTCCTCTCCATTCTTCCCAGTTCGAGGAAGACCCCGGCAGGCTCGTGGATCCAGAAGCTCTTCCTATGTCCGACGCCCTTATGGTAAGTTCACTTCCTTCATCACTACCTTCAGTAGCGTTGGTGGGGGGCAGGTTATGCCACTTTATAGATGCCTGGTGAATGTTGACTTTGGATACTTGGGTCCTACAAACTGTAGTGGGTTATGTCATAGAATTTAGCAAACATGTTTTTTTTTGTTATGTTTGTCAGTGCCTTTCTGTCTGCATATGCACTTGTGTGTGTGTGTGTGTATCTCTTGAATTTGTCATGAGGCGTATAAATGGATGGAGGTTGAAGAAGGGCAAGGGGTCATCAAATAATTATTGGATGATTTTGGTGCCTAGTAATGCCCATGATCTGCTGTAACAGATGTGGCAGAAATGCCAAGTAGAATGAGCATAAAAGCGAGATTAGGAAAGTGGGGAGGTATATATTTTATTAAGTGGTAATTTAAACCTAGCAGAATTATTTCAAATAGTATGCCACATACCCCCAAACGTTACTTTTGATAAGATGACGCTTTCTGCTGCTGTCAGACTTATCTCCAGTACCTCCAGGAGGTCTCACTTGCTGCACAGGGTAATTAAGCAATTTACAAAGGAGTTCAGTAAAACCTGTGCTTAGTCTCAACAGAGCTTTTGTCAGAATGGAATGGGAATTAACCAGAAAACAAAGGCTGGTCCCGTCTCTTTTATGCACCTCCAGATGCCCATTTCACTCTACACACACAAAAAAAAAAAAACCACATCAACATAAAAGTGTTATAAAAGAAATGCATTCATGTATTGTAAGTACACCAAATATAGTCTTTACAAAGCTATCAGCACTATCACTGTCTGCATTTAGCATTTTTAAAAATTGCAGATCTTTTCATTAAAGCAAGCATGTCTGTGTAGACAGTGAACACTCAAACAATAAAAAAAAAAGTAAAACGTAAAGGTGTTAAATACTAAATATGGTCCTATAAACATCATCTTGGCTGGTTATGAATGTCAATGCCGTGCCCAAAGCAATTTTCAACTCCTGTAAAATTTGTCTCATTCAGCTTTTCTCTAAGCTGAATTAATTTCGAGCTGTCGTTAGATGACAAGATAGGACTTTAACAAGATGAAAGGATTTGTTGCATTGGCAACACAAAAACATTTAAGATGTATTATTATTATCGCCATTTATATAGCGCTAAAAGATTACACAGCGCTTTACAATATTATGAGAGGGGGGTTTTACCTATAAACAGGACAATTACAAGAAAAAACTTACAGGAATGATAGTTGAAGAGGACCCTGCTCAAACGAGCTGATAGTCTATAGATATATGTTTATTTACATGATGCAAAAATCTTTTTTTAGTAATTCTAACCATCATTATAACTTTGCATTTTTGCAGTGGTTATGCTGCAGACAGTACAATGCACTCACTTCTAGAATTGCTTATAAATGCAGTAATTTGTAAAAATAATTGATTAAACTCCAAGACAGCCCCAAACATGTCAAGCAGTCAACTAGGTATCTGCCTGTGTTCATTTTGCTAATGTTTCTTCAAACTAATTTTGTTGCTTAATCCCTTCCCGATGTTTGCAAGCCCAGCACAGAGTTGGCTTTAACACGGTTAGAAAGCATTGAAACATCCACATTTTTTTGTATAAACTAGGCTAAATCCTTGCTCACACCAGGGACTCTCCAATATCAATCAATACCTGGGTATCGCCTCTATCAGCTGGGCAATATTTAGTGACCCACAGACTGAAAAATGACCTGTATGCAGTGCTCAAAGTAAGAGTTGCATAGTCTTTTAAATGGGGATTTCAAATCCAATTGGTGCAACATTTAATTTAACCATGCTCATACAAGGGAGACCCAGGAATTAATCAATGCCTGGGACTACCCTTTATGAGCAGGGGCCCTAGTTAGTGGCCCCAGAAACAAACCGATGAGCTGTTTAGTACTGCATACATGCCCACTGCTAGAATTTGGTGTGAGCAGGGTTAAATCCTTTTACAATTGTATTCACACTTGTTGTATTAAAATAAAACCCTTACTGTCCTTTAAAAAACCCCAATATATAATATGTATGGAGGCACTTAAACAGAAACACTTAAATTATGGTGGAACAAGAGCAAATTCTAGGCTTTGTTTTGGTTCAGAACTTTTACCCGTCCTTTAAAGTTTTAACCCCTTCAGGACCGGCCTGTTTTTGCGATGTTTGTACGTTAAGGACCAGAGCAGTTTTAACACTTTTGTGGTGTTTGTGTTTAGCTGTAATTTTCCGCTCTCTCATTTACGGTTCCCATACAAGTTATATATTGTTTTTTTCAGGACAAAAGGGGCTTTCTTTACATACCATTATTTGTATTATGTCCAATATTGTATTTAAAAAAAATAATAAAATATGGTGAAAAATTAAAAAAAAAAACATGTTTTTGGACTTTTACTTGAAAAATCTTTTACTTATCTACAAAAGCTAATGAAAAAAACTGCTAAATAGATTCAAAATTTTATTCCGAGTTTAAAAACACCCAGTGTTTACATGCTTTATTGCTTTTTTTTGCAAGTTATAGGCCTATAAATACAAGTAGGAAATTGCTGTTTCAATATATATATATTTTAAATGTATCAATAGTGACCTTGTAACACCGTTATCTGTCATAAATCCCTGAAACACACCTAACATGTACATATTTTTTTAAAGTAGACAACCCAGGGTATTCAAAATTGTGTATGTCCAGTTTTTTTTAGTAGCCACTTAGTCACAAACACTGGCCAAAGTTAGCATTTATATTTGTTTGTGTGTTAAAAATGCAAGAAACGCTAACTTTGGCCGGTGTTTGTGACTAAGTGGCTACTAAAAAAGGCTGAACATACCCCATTTGCAATACCTTGGGTTGTCTTCTTTTGCAAATGGTATGCCATCATGGGGCTAATTCTCATTCCTTGGCTACCATACGCTGTCAAGGGCAACCTAACCAATCCGACAAATTTCAATTAAAAAAAAAGTAAAATCAAGCCTTATATTTGACCCTGTAACTTTCACAAACACTATAAAACCTCTACATGTGGGGTACTGTTATACTCAGGAGACTTCGCTGAACACAAATATTAGTGTATCAGAACAGTAAAATGTATCACAGCAATAATATCCTCAGTGAAAGTGCTGTTTGTGTGTGAAAAATGCAAAAAACTTCACTTTCACTGACAATATCATCGCTGTGATATGTTTTACTGTTTTGAAACACTAATATTTGTGTTCAGCGAAGTCTCCCGAGTAAAACAGTACCCCCATGTACAGGTTTTAGGGTGTCATAGAAAGTTACAGGGTTAAACACAGTGCTAGCAAATTAAATTATCTGGACTTTCGGCCTGGGTTGGCAGGCAGGTCCCTCAAATTGCAATCATTAAAATTACTTAATTAGGTAAAAATATTACATAAATACACATGTAGAATTTTAATATATATACATATTTATATATTTGACGTCTACGTTTATATTTATGTAATTATGTATATGGACATATGTATATTTCGTATTGTTTTTATTTATTTATTTATACATAGATATATATATCATTACATTCTAAGTATATTTTGATATAAATATATATATATATATATATATATATATATATATATCAAAATACTGTTAGAATAAAATTGCATATATAAATATTTTTTTATAATTATTAAAAATTATTTTTATTTTTTGTTATTTATTTTTATTAACATATTATTTGTATTTTATAATAATATATATATACCATATATATAGCAATTATATATATTGTATATATTCGTGTGTAATTTAAATATAAGTGTATTTTATATTAATATACGTATATATAAATATAAAAATACACTTAATATGACATTATATATATGATACATATACATATATTATATATAGATATAATACATGTATATATATCATATATATATATATATATATATATACACATATTATTATTATTTTTTTTACACTGATTTTACACTGTTTTTTTTTTAACTTTATTTTTTTGATTTTTCACTTGCAGGGAGACTGCCTGTCAGCACAGACAGTCCCCCTGCAGGCAGATACACAGACACCTATTGCGGTCATGTGATCGAGTGATCACATGGCCGCAGGGTCCTGATCTGCCGAGGGGGGACTGCCCGGGCAGACAGGCAACCCCCCTGGACCGGGTGGAGCACTGATCGCCGCCGTGGGACCGACGGCGATCAGGTAAGTAGCCCCAGACCGTTATGACGGTTCAGGACCGTCAGCGGTCCAAACGCATGTTTTACCGCTGACGGTCCTGAACCGTCAGCGGTCCTGAAAGGGTTAAAGAGGCAATTCAGAATAGAGGTATCCCCTATTTTTGAATGCATTAGGAAATGAAAAAAACTGAAATAAAATAAATATATACACACACTGAACAAAATTATAAACACAACACTTTTGTTTTTGCCCCCATTTTCCATGAGCTGAACTCAAAGATCTAAGACTTTTTCTATGTAAACAAAAGGCCTATTTCTCTCAAATATTGTTCACAAATCTGTCTAAATCAGTGTCAGTGAGCACTTCTCCTTTGCCGAGATAATCCATCCACCTCACAGGTGTGGCATATCAAGATTCTGCTTAGACAGCATGATTATAGCAAAGGTGTGCCTTAGGCTGGCCACAATAAAAGACCACTCTAAAATGTGCAGTTTTATCACACAGCACAATGCCACAGATGTGACAAGTTTTGAGGGAGCGTGCAATTGGCATGCTAACTGCAGATGAGTGGAACTGCTTCCCAAGCTGATAGTAGCTGCATTGTTTGCACAGTCTGTTTACATACTACTGTGGAGTCTAAGCATTATAATCACTACATCTTAAAGGAACACTACAAGCATTATAACCACTACAGCCCAATGTAGTGGTTATGGTGCCAGGAATGAGCTGGTGCACTTCTAAGTGTAGGTAACGTATTGGGGTCCTATCAGTGCCCACTTCTATCTCCCCTTGCATACAATGCTTTTATATGAGAAACATTTCACTTGAAAACAATTATCAAGCTTGATGACTTCACAGTAGGAGGGCTACTATGAGGAGTTTTTCTTGCAGTCAGATTCAAAGCAAGCTTTATGGTTATTTAAAAGGATTTATTTTTTAAAGAACCACGTGAATGTAAATTGACACAGGATCAAAAGCAGACTGATATATATATATATATATATATATATATTAGACTGCCCCTTTAAATTATTATTTCAATAATATATTTTGAAATATGAGTACAAAAGCAGCCAGAATATCCCTTGAACAGGCATCCAGTCTGTCTGAAACATAGAATGTGACGGCAGATAAGAACCATTCGGCCCATCTAGTCTGCCCAATAATGGTCTGTATACATGAAACATCCTTAATACTTTGTATTTACTTCAAGATAAACCAGATTCTTCTGCTTCTAATAACATTAAAAAAAGAACAAAAATATTCTCTGCAGAACGAATGAGGAAAAAAATACAGCAGAACCACAAACATTTTTACAGTTTGTTTATATCTTCACTCTTTTTATTGATATTAATTTGTTGTCTGTTATAATTTTCAGTCTGAAAACAATGTGAGTTCACAGGTTTGCAGAAGCTTAGATCATTATCTAGCACCGCCTTCAGAGTATGTGTGGCGGTCTCCCCTGGAGATTCCGAGGACTCGCCACTAAATGTCTTTAATCCTCTACACTTTGCATATTAGGTAGAAACGGTAAAAGTGGTGCAGAAGTTGGAAAGAGAGACTTTAGTGCATTAAATCAAATCTCTGATGAGGATGTTAATGTGGAACTGTATGCTATATTGTTTCATGCCACAGTCAGACATTTCTTTTTTTCTGGGAAGTTGGGAGTTTGGTCATTAGTGGGACGTGGGACAGCGCCATACCATGTTATTGTTGCAATAATAACATTTTAAAAAATATAGTCAGTGCTAAAATTGCAGAGTAGTTTTTTTTTTCCATGTGGGGATAGAGTTACATTTTTTTTTTTTTTTTTTTTTTTTTAGTTTTGTAATTCTTTATTTTCATTGTGCATGAAATAACAATAGGCGAGCAGAGCCACAATAGCAGCTGCAGATTTTTCATAACATTTTTACAAATTAAATTGTGGCAGATTAAGCAGCACTTTTTTTTTTTAAAAGCAAACATGCAAATATCTATCGTTATGACAATAGTAGATATATATAGATTCACTAAGCTATACAAGCCTATGAATTGTCAAGTTTAGTTACGTTTGAGATCATATTAAATGTTATATCATGTCTATAGCATTGCAATTCTTTTACTGTAAGGTGTGTAACATCATGTCCAGAACTAAAGGTCGAGTGGCCTGGCAGGTCTGTGTATCCTGGCTGGCTGAATGAGGGTAGTGTCAGGTTCGGCCCTTTTCATGTTCCATAAGTGTCAGACCTGTGCTCCCTGTGAACTCTCAGGACCGATCGAGGCTCGATTGATTTGCGAGGCATGGAGTTTTTCTACATTGGCCGAGGGGCACTCCGTGTTACAAGGTCTCCTAGGGTGTGTCCGGCCCCGGGTCGGAGCCCCCGTTCCGTCCAGGCCGCCCCCGTAAGCACCGTGTCTCAGTGGGCACTCAGGGACAACTTGTGCTCCTGCGGGCCCCCCCCCACAAGAGTCCGCCGGCCCTGTGTCCCCTGCACCTCCCCTGATCCTTCGATACCCCCGCGGGAACATGGGCTGCCCTGTATGTCTCACCCAGCACCGGCCACTTCTTCAGGTTGGTGGGCGCACGGCCCCTCAGCCACCGGTCCGCCGGAGGCACATGCCGCCCACACCCGCCGGGCTCGCAGCAGTGGGGACAATCACCTCCGGGTGCCCACCTCACCCTGAGGTCAGGCAGCCATGATATCGGCCTGTGAGCAGTCCAGGATGTTCGCCCGTGGGCCAGTCCACCCCGGGATTAAAGGTATATGTCGAAGTGTCTCTCAGCCTACTGGTCTGTCTCTCTTTGGTCCTGTTGTCGGGCGGGTCTCATTTTGGCAGCCATTATCAGTGTAGGCCCCAGTCGGGGGCTTCCGTCTGAATGTGCACAGTCCCCATGTGGCCGGGATCACCCCCACCGGCCGGGAGGGGGGAGCGGGGCCGTTTCTCACATCCTCGTGGCCCTCTTCTGAGGCTAACGTTGCGTGCATGCGTTCCCACCCAGGCAAGTTGCCGGCTTCTGGATCCGGGTCGTTTGCTGTCGATGTCCTGGTTTATGCAGGCAGGTAGGCCGGGTGCCTCAGCTCCGTTGCTGACGACATGTTGTTGGCCTTTGTCTGGTACCAGATTGGAGCTGAGGTGATTCTCCATGTCATCCCATCTGGATATTTGACTCCAGGGCAATGTATGTGCGAATTTTGTGCCGATATTAGGGCCGTAGGCCCGGAGCCATGTTGATCTGCTTCCAGTCGACTCGGCGGCCCGGCCCCGCCCCCGGGAGAGAGTTAAATTGACACTATAGTCATCAGAAAAAGCACATTTTTTTTTAATGTAGTTGTTCTGGTGTCTACACCCTGTCCCTACAGGCTTTTTAATGTACACACTGCCATTTCAGAGAAAATGCAGTGTTTACATTACTACCTAGGAGCACCTATAGTGACAGACGCTCAGACTGCCACTGGAGGTGCTTCCTGGGTCAGTGCCGCACAAAGTGTTAAAGTTGTTTTGGTGACTATAGTGTCCAATTAAAGTATAATGACCACAATCACCACTTTGTAGAAACTTACTAATCAACTGGACAAAGAGGGACATTTTCATTTTAGGAGTGTGACTGGAGGTGTATCTAGTTGTGAGAACTTTTAGGTGACTTGTAATAAAAGTCTATGCAACTAAAATGTAATTTAGAAAGATCTTATTTACACAGACTGGTTTCTAAACACATTTATGGTAGTTTAAAGACACAATACTGTGAGTATTCTTGCTGGGGAGGTCTGTTAAACATTCAGACACACCAAGAATACTGAATCCCTACAAAAAAAACGATAGTAGGACAGAAAAAAGGGACAGAGGGAGAGTCAGCATTGACTTGTATCTTGACGAGTAAGTGACTCATATTTTTTCAGATTAATGTGCTTTCATATTTATTCGGTTTGCTTGCATTTTATACAATCAATATACAGTGGGACCTCGGTTTACAAATGCCTCGGTTAACATAATTTTCGGTTTACAAATGAAAATCCATTGAAAATAATGCCTCGGTTATAAAAAACGTTTCGCACTACAAACAAGTTTCCCCAGGACGCACTGCACCTGGGAGGTTTATAGCACCGCCCCCTGCATGCTGGAGCCTGTGGGTAGCATGTGGCGTCGAGTGTGGAGGTGTTGGAGCGGCTTTTGCATCGAGTTTTGGAGCCATTCTGGAAATTGTTTGCAGTTGTTTTGGGACTTTTTGGTGCATTTCTCAAGCTGTGGAAAGGTAGGGAGCTGAGCTTCGTCGTTTGCATGCCTTTTATTGTGTGTTCTGCATTGTGGGTTGGTTTCCATGCCAGCTCATTTTGACTATTTTTCTGACCTCCAGAACGGATTAATTGGTTTTCAATGCATTCCTATGGGAAACCGCGTTTCGGTTTACAAATTTTTCGCAATAAAAAACGTCCCGGAGAACGCATTAAATTCATAAACCGAGGTCCCACTGTAATTTATTTGGCAGCTGCAGTGCAATACCTCAAGAATTATTACACTAAAATCTCCAAATCTGCCTTTAAGTGTATTCATTCAGGAGAAATTTGCTTAGATTTGGAGATTTTATGAATAGCTGAAACAATACACCTCTTACAGAAATGTGTTATATTTTTCAGCATTTCCAAACTGTCCTAAATAAAATATCTAAAATTAGGTTCAATAGCTATTTGGAATATGTATTGCTTGCAAATTCTTGAAAATGTAATGTCCGTCATTTAATGTGAATTTTACACCTAACATGGACAATTCAGCAAGTCAGATATTTCTTCTGTTTGACAATGTATGCCTACGTTCCCAGCAATTTGAAGGTTTAGTGAATAACTGACAGTGAATAACTGAATTGGATTTTTTTAAACACTCCCTCAATATACAGTTTAGGGTGTGTTTGGAATTAGGACAAAGCATGCAGGGTTTTTAAAGAGCAGAGAATCAGTCAGTCTGCAAAGGCACACTCCACTGCCCAAATGAAAAAAATATTGTATAGAAGATATACCCCAATTAAATTAAAACATTTGCACGCATTTGCAAGCCCTCCCCTTCTAACCCCGCCCAGACTTTCTGTGGCTGTCCAATCACAGACTTAATAATACAGCTCAATCAGAAGTCTTTGAAAGGCCGGTGCTCTGGGCAATTGGCTGCCTCTTGAAGCATGCACTGTTGTCCGTCCCCCCCACCCAAAGACAGACTCTTTTTGAAATACTCATACAAACTGTGTTGGAATTAAACTGAAATTTCAACCCAATCAAAAGATATACTGTGGCAAAGTAGGGACTACATTGACGCAGTATTTTTTTTTTTTTCCGCCTGACACTTTTAAACAATGGGCAGAGCTACCGCCACCTAGAAGTGTCAATCCCCCCCAGCCGTCACCAGTGACAGCTGCATGGAATTGGCTCTGTCGATGGAGGATCCATAGACCTCAATGTGGTACTCTCCTCTTGTACGATGGCAGTCAGTGCCATAAAATTCCTTGCACCAGGGCCATATCTACATTAATTCAAACACTGCTCTTCACACAAGTGCTTTAGGGGTCTGGAGTGTCCCTTTAAGTGCAGAGTGTGCATGTCTACATACACAGGCTGTATATGAATGAAACCTCCGCCATAAGCATGTATTATGTGAATGGAAAGGAGACATTTTCACATTCAAGGTGTGTATAGGCCGCAGATTTAATCACATGCAATGTGTATGGAGCACAATATTTGTGTATATTTGCAGATTCAATGACTCTCTAAGATTAGGCACTCATTGTATGAAGTGCAAACTCAGTCTATATAAACAGGCAGATTATGGAGTGAATCAGACTCGGTTAATCTTTTTTGAAAGGCTGTAAGTGTATACTGTCAGTCAGTCTGTATGTGTAGGCTGTGTACAAAGTGCATACTGTCACTCAGTGCATGTGAATATACAGGGGTGTGGAAATAAAAAAAATAAAAAAATCTACTTGTCCGAGGGACCAAGATGACAGCAATCTACTTGTATGGACACAACATTTTAAATTATATTACCCCCCCCCACCCTTCCAAATTAAATCTAAAAGAAAATAAAACTGAGGCCAAAATAGCTATTCTGCAAAAATGCTCAAATTCAACTATAGTCACGACAGGTAAATTTCTTCTATTCAGATTTAAAGGGAAGCCAATGTCCCTCAGCTATATAGTTCAGCCTCTGCCTTCGATCCTTCTCCCCCGACGTCTGGGACCTTATGCGCAGCGAGCTCTGTGGTCGCATTAGGACAACCCCATAGGAAAGCATTGAATCAATGCTTTCCTATGGGGTTTAAGCCGGCGTTGGATGTCCTCATGCATAGCACAAGGACGTCCAGCGTCAGTTAAGCAACCAAAAGTCACTTAACGAACCGTGAGTCCCTCTAGTGACTGTTTTTTAGACAGCCACTAGAGGTGTCATTATCCCTGCAAGGTAATTATTGCAATTTCTCTTTACCTGCAATAACTGCCATCGCAGGGTTAAACTGACTGGGCCACTGCATCCAGACCACAAATGAGCAGAAGTTGGCTGGGTGCCTATAGTGTCCCTTTAATGTGCAAATATGTGAGTGCTGGGAGTCTGAGTGCTGTCTGTCTAGCAGTGAGTGCTGGGAGTCTGAGTGCTGTCTGTCTAGCGGTGAGTGCTGGGAGTCTGAGTGCTGGGAGTTTGAGTGCTGGGAGTCTAGCGCTGAGTGCTGGGAGTTTGAGTGCTGGGAGTCTAGCGGTGAGTGCTGGGAGTTTGAGTGCTGGGAGGCTAGCGGTGAGTGCTGGGAGTCTAGCGGTGAGTGCTGGGAGTTTGAGTGCTGGGAGTCTAGCGGTGAGTGCTGGGAGTCTGAGTGCTGGCTGTCTGGCGGTGAGTGCTGGCTGTCTGGCGGTGAGTGCTGGCTGTCTGGCGGTGAGTGCTGGCTGTCTGGCGGTGAGTGCTGGCTGTCTGGCGGTGAGTGCTGGCTGTCTGGCGGTGAGTGCTGGCTGTCTGGCGGTGAGTGCTGGCTGTCTGGCGGTGAGTGCTGGCTGTCTGGCGGTGAGTGCTGGCTGTCTGGCGGTGAGTGCTGGCTGTCTGGCGGTGAGTGCTGGGAGTCTGGCGGTGAGTGCTGGGAGTCTGGCGGTGAGTGCTGGGAGTCTGGCGGTGAGTGCTGGGAGTCTGGCGGTGAGTGCTGGGAGTCTGAGTGCTGGCAGTCTAGCGGTGAGTGCTGGCGGTCTAGCGGTGAGTGCTGGCGGTCTAGCGGTGAGTGCTGGCGGTCTAGCGGTGAGTGCTGGCGGTCTAGCGGTGAGTGCTGGCGGTCTAGCGGTGAGTGCTGGCGGTCTAGCGGTGAGTGCTGGCGGTCTAGCGGTGAGTGCTGGCGGTCTAGCGGTGAGTGCTGGCGGTCTAGCGGTGAGTGCTGGCGGTCTAGCGGTGAGTGCTGGCGGTCTAGCGGTGAGTGCTGGCAGTCTAGCGGTGAGTGCTGGCAGTCTAGCGGTGAGTGCTGGCAGTCTAGCGGTGAGTGCTGGCAGTCTAGCGGTGAGTGCTGGCGGTCTAGCGGTGAGTGCTGGGAGTCTAGCGGTGAGTGCTGGCTGTCTAGCGGTGAGTGCTGGCTGTCTAGCGGTGAGTGCTAGCGGTCTAGCGGTGAGTGCTGGGAGTCTGAGTGCTGGCTGTCTAGCGGTGAGTGCTGGCGATCTAGCGGTGAGTGCTGGGAGTCTGAGTGCTGGCGGTCTAGCGGTGAGTGCTGGGAGTCTGAGTCCTGGCGGTCTAGCGGTGAGTGCTGGGAGTCTGAGTGCTGGCTGTCTAGCGGTGAGTGCTGGGAGTCTGAGTGCTGGCGGTCTAGCGGTGAGTGCTGGGAGTCTGAGTGCTGGCAGTATACCGCTCACACTCCATGCTCCAGTCACTCTCCATATCAGCCTTTTTCACACATACACCGGCTGCGACTGTCCGTCCCGGGTGTCGGTCTGTCCATACTCCCGCTCAGTCCCCCCCCCCCCCCCCCGGTGCTGTCGGTGTGCTCGGCTGTCGCGGTACCCGGCCGATGTACCTGTTACCTGTCCATCCAGCGGTCGCTAGGCGGCTCGGTCCGCCCCCGGGTGGCGCAGGCGCAGTGCTTCGTACCGCAGGCAGGGGGCGTCAACATGGCGGAGCTGTGAGCGGTGTCTGTCCTCATCACAACAACGCCAGCCGCAGCCGCCACCGCAGGACCCGCTCCCCCAGCCCAGCTCAGCCAGCCCAGCTCCCGGTACCGCCCGCCCTCACCCCATCCCACCCCGCCCAGCACAGCGAGCAGGACCCGGCAGGTGTGATGGAGGGGAGCTCGGTGTGTGCCGATCCCCGCAGCCCGGTCTGCCGCCGCCACTGACAGCCCGGTCCCCGCCGCCATCCGTGACCCCCGCTCTCCGTGCCCGGCCCTCCCTGGATCACAGCCGATATCCCAACCAGCCAGCCAGCCAGCCAGCGCTCCGTGCCGGCCCGGGGGCCAGCCATGGCCAGCGACAAGCCCCTCACCGGGGCCGTGTGTCCGGACCCCCCGGGGGGCTCGGGATCCATGGTGCTGCCCGGCGGGGTCATCAACCCGTCCGTGCCCATCAGGAACATGAGGATGAAATTCGCCGTGCTCATCGGGCTCATCCAGGTCGGGGAGGTCAGCAACCGGGACATCGTGGAGACCGTGCTCAACCTGGTAAGGACTATGGTACCCCCCCTATCAAACCGGACCCCCATTAATGTGCCATCAGACAGACCCCCCATTAATGTGCCATCAGACAGACCCCCCATTAATGTGCCATCAGACAGACCCCCCATTAATGTGCCATCAGACAGACCCCCCCCCCCATTACTGTGCAATCAGGCAGACCCCCCCCCCCATTACTGTGCCATCAGACAGACCCCCAAATCCCACCTCTGGGTTCATGGACCGAACTCCTCATCATGCTCAGTCAGCACCATGGATGGGAGAATGCAGCCCCTCTGTAGCCAAGGGTGCAAAAAGGCTGAGAGATTGGGCATGTCTGCCTCTCTGTGCATGTGGTACCCATAGCATCTCCAGGGTGATGAAGCCTTGAAGGGTGAGTTGATCCATCAATGGAGGCTCACAGCAGCACCCCAGAGGGTTTCTGAATTGCATTTCTCTTGATACACAGCCTGCCTTAATCAGGCTTGCACAGCACTGTGGGAAATGGAGTTCAAAAAAAGATCTGGGGAAGGGGGTTAATACTCCTGGAAGATTGGGTTGAGAGAAGAGGCTATGGAAGTGTCTTGTGTCTATAATAAGACCTGTCCTGGTGCTGAAGGGGGGTGATCAGTGCATGGAGGAGCATGACAGCATCCTTGCTTTTTACAATGACTTTCAGGTTCATCACTGGTCCAGCTTCAGCAGCACATTTCTTTACATTATCCAGTACAGAGCTAGAGGGCAGCCGAAGGGTTAAAAACCCACATTCTCATGAGTCTTTTGGTGTGATTGACCATATGATGTGGTTACTGACTTGGCACCAGGTATCTTGCTGCATTGAGAGCTGTGTAGCTACATCTCTCGTATAGAAGAAGAAAAAAAATGTGTCCCTTTGCTAGACATCCAGTGGGTATTTGAACCTTTTCTTCAAGGAGCTATTGAGGTGCAGTTGGGATGTAAAGATGCATGTAACTATTCATGAAGGTTTCACACAAAAAAGTGCCTAGTAACCTGTACAGGAAGCCATGCATTTATTTGAATTAATTTGTGCCCAGATGCTGCATGGGCCTTTGTTATCCGTCAAATTGCTATAAAGCTTTTGCTTTCAGTATTTTCATCAGCTGCAATTTTATTGCACACCCAACAAAGACCTGGAGAGTGAGCCTCCTAATGTAGGCCCTCAGCCCTAAAACTGCATATATGATGCTACTACTGTTAACTGAGGTTAATTAAAAGAACAGTGTTAGAAACAAGTTATTATTATATGTGTTTTCTTTGCCTCAATCTAAATACCAAATGCAAGTTGTATATTTTTTTAATCCGTTTTATATTTTCTGCTGTGATGAACAGGCCAGGTATTAACTTTATAGTCTAGACTACAGACCTTCCTGTGGGTATTAATTGGTCCTTATCCATTTACATTGTTCTCCATCCTTTTTAGTGGTTTTGTAAATCACGCTGTTAGTGTTATTTAATTTTTATCTCCTATGTGCAATATCAATGAAAACCATAGTGTCATTTGTTGTCGGACGAAGGTATTCACATAAAGGAGTGATACCCATTGTGGGATTTCATGTCTTTGAATGAGAATATATGTATCTAACTGAATATAATTTGTTTTAATTCCTGCCATCATGACATCTCTGCTTTTCATAGCATGAAACACTGTTCCTTTGAGTCGCTGGGACCCATCCTCCCCTCCCCCACCTGTCTCTAAAGAATATAGTGGTTCCCTTTGACTGGATAGCTTATTGCTGGGAAAAAAAAAGGACCCAGGAAGCTCGATGACACAAGAAATGTCTAGAGATGGGCATGATTTGTGGCTTGGGTGCTTGATGAAGATATAATGCAGAGCATAAAATAATGCTTTTTGTGTGGTCTATACACAAGCATCACAGAATGCACTTGGAATGTCAGCAGTAAATATTGTCTGTTGTGACCAGTGTTCTGCAGCACAAGACGGCTGAGGATGTGATAATCCTTTACAGCCAAGACTTTAGAAAACAGCGTTATTGGTACACCCTTGAGAATCAAGTACAGTGAGATTAAAAACTGACTGATTAATCCACGCAGCCAAGAGATGCCTTCATTTCCCTGCATTTAATTCTTTGGAGTGCTAGAAGTGTGTGGCACAGCACTGGTACTTGCAGGGTTAAATACATTGTTATGAAGTTCATGTGTGCAATATCATATGTGGTTGGTCTCCCCCAGCCCCCCATAGAAATGCAATGTTCTGCCAGTCTGTGTAGCTCTAGCTGAAGATAGCATGCTGATGTTTCCTCTGCTTGTATATTTGCATTTGACCTAGTACAGGAAACAAGGAGGTGCTGCAGCGTTGAGGAGACGAGTGGATTGCTGGATTATTTTAATATGAATGTCTTGCTTGGGTGCATAATACAGGCCGAGCTGTGATTACCTTGCTGGAGTGCCAAGGTGAAAAATATTTGCAAGGCTCATCAGGGCTGGCATGTTTGCTTACAATTTTCCTAGCATTTGCTTGCGTGACACAGATACTCTTAAAAATTCCTCTTTGTCGAATCGGTTCCTTTTATTGCAATAAAAATTCACCATTTTTTGTGCTGATGATTTCTTGCTAATACATACTGCCATAAATGGTCTACCCTAAATCTATATGCTCTGTATGCTCTTTATCAGTGCGAATGTTTTCTATTTTCTTAGTTTAATTTCTTCTTGAGAAATTCAGAGACATATAAACATTGAGCATATAAAATGTATTAATAAAACAACAAAACAAACCCTTACTTAATATTGTAGTTTGACTTTTTGAATGGGTCAGAGTATTAATTTCCAAATATTTTTGGGGATTTTTTTTTTTTTTATTATTTTCCCACGTGCTAAAGAGTTACCGTATATACAATAAATCCTACTAAAATGTGCTTTTGTATAAAATGAGAAAAATAGTGCTTTAGGCAGCCATAGGAGAGATGCATTTTCTGGGCAAGGTATTATCATAGGAGCAATGCATTGTGGTTAGGATGCTACCAATCAGTGAAAGGAAACCGTTTACATTTTTTGACTCACAACCAGATTCCATCTGAGAAGTGGAGAATAATAACAAACAGAAATATAAAAAATATATATATATAGATCTATTTAAGTTAAAAAAATAACCAAAATTATATATGTATCCATTTCCCTTTAAAATTTCACTCTCCTTTCATAGCAGAATTTCTATTTAATTGTCTTGGTGAATGGTGGGTTCTAGTCTAGACATTATATGCCTGTTTTTTTTTAAGCTCATGTGTTTTATTTATTTATTTTTGTAATATTGATAATTAAGTTAATGCAGTTTTTTTATTTTTTTTTATTAGAGTTTAGTATAAAGAAAAGGCCATATTGGCTCATTAGTGCTGCTTCAACACCGCAATCAATATTTTTCATTTGCGTCGATACAAAAGGCTGTGACTGGCTAGATTAAGAACGTGCTTGGTTGGCGTTGGGTATATGACCAGCTTAATATTACAATACTATTTACTGCCCTGATTTGAATTCTGGCCATGTTCATTCTTGTGATGCATTAACATAATTGTGGATGCTACACTGGCGTCTGCGGGGTCAATTCACAAAAAATTGTAATGGATTGAAAACCTAATTGCAAAACGTAGGCATCATTCTCCAGCTTATCTGTAGTTACAGCCTAGCTATTTTACCTTAAATTGAGGAATTTGTCTTTCAATAAGCTACTGTTTGGTGTTTATTGAATAATCGTTTATGTGGTTTAGGATTGCTAAGGTTAACGTAGACCAGGATTATTGGCCCCAGAGCAGTGTGTGCTGGATTTTCTACTCTTTAGGCTGAATCTTACTAAAATGCAAATTACATACATCAAGTCCATTGAATTAATACTCCAGAGTATTACCGGTGTCACATCATATGCAGGAAATGTCATTCCAGAGGCTGTCTGCACATGTCTATGTATTAAAAGTATCAAGGGTCTATCTTGGGTTAGCAGCGGTAAAATTAATGTTTGCTGCCAGTCTCAGAGTCTGCATATGAATTAATGAGTTGGTGACCGATCACAGGCTCCGTTGCCTTTAAACAGTGATAGAATTTTTAAAAAATAAAAAACAACAAACCAACAGATATGAAAGAATGTATGAGATTTTGCTTTTGTCATGATTTTCCTATAGAGGTCATGTCAATTCCAGTGTTCCAGCCCTAAAAATTAGCCGACGTAGCAGAAAGTGAACTTTTCAATATTTCTCCATTTGGTCATTCTGCCCCTAAATTACCACTAGTAACATACCCTGACTCGTGTCAACAAGCCCAAGTGAGCTATTTTAGGGACATTATAAAATACTCTTTAGGATAGGAAACCGGAGAGTCTTCTATTACTAAAATTTATTTTTACGATGATTTTATATAATTTGTGAGAAACAAAAATGCACAATCGATATTTTAACAAACCGCACTTTGGGGTGATCAGTTGCAGAGGAATCCCTGCCTCTTTCATGAATTAAATGAACGCTCTAACTTTAACAATATATTATTTCATAACATGCTAGTAAGGTTGCACATTATCTTTTTGTTAAAAAAATAAATAAATCAAATTAACTTAAACTTGCATCTAATCTCGCACCTCTCAGTAGTTGCTCCACCTTCTGTGAGACCATTAACTATGATCACTGTCCAATCAAATGTATCTCATAGAGATGTACTGGGGACATAGGATGCGTGTATGACAATGGCCGCACTCCGCCAATCCTTATCATAGAGCAGCGCTGAATCCAATACTTCACTGTGAGAAGCATTTGTTTGGCAATCATGCAATGCATGATGAATCTGCCTGATAACAACTAAGGGTGCGTTCTCTGTAAGCATTTCTGTTTCTGTGAAATGTCAGTGGTTTATATAATCGGAGAAAAGGGTCAGCATCTATTCACCAATTAAGATGCACTGGTTTTGGTACTTAACGGTAGGGATCGACCAATATTGTTTTTTTAAAGCCGATACCGATAATCAGTGAACTTTCAGGCCGATAGCCGTTAACTTGCCGATATTCTGTACATTTACCATTTTGAAAAAATAAACTATTTCTAAAGGTAAATGCACAAAATATACATGCCACATGTAGTGGATGCAGTGTGTATAGACAGGGGAGCTGTGTGTGTGTGTAGTGGATGCAGTGTGTGTGTGTGTAGTGGATGCAGTGTGTGTGTGTGTAGTGGATGTAGTGTGTGTGTATATAGTGGATGCAGTGTGTTTGTGTAGTGTGTGTATATAATGAATGCAGGGTGTGTTTGTGTGGTGTGTTTGTGTAGTGTGTGTATAGTGAATGCAGCTAGTGTTTGTGTAGTGTGTTTGTGTAGTGTGTGTATAGTGAATGCAGCTAGTGTTTGTGTAGTGTGTGTATAGTGAATGCAGCTAGTGTTTGTGTAGTGTGTGTATAGTGAATGCAGAGTGAGTGTTTGTGTAGTGTGTATAGTGAATGCAGAGTGAGTGTTTGCAGAGTGTGTATAGTGAATGCAGAGTGTGTATAGTGAATGCAGAGTGTGTATAGTGAATGCAGAGTGTGTATAGTGAATGCAGAGTGTGTATAGTGAATGCAGAGTGTGTATAGTGAATGCAGAGTGTGTATAGTGAATGCAGAGTGTGTATAGTGAATGCAGAGTGTGTATAGTGAATGCAGAGTGTGTATAGTGAATGCAGTGTGCGTAAAGTGAATGTAGTGTGTTTGTGTAGTCTGTGTATATAATGAATGCAGAGTGTGTGTATATAATGAATGCAAAGTGTGGGTTTGTATAGTGTGTGTGTGTGTGTGTATATAATGAATGCAGAGTGTGTGTTTGTATAGTGTGTGTGTATATAATGGATGCAGAGTGTGTGTATATAATGAATGCAGAGTGTGTGTGTGTTTGTATAGTGTGTGTGTGTGTGTGTGTGTGTGTAATGAATGCAGAGTGTGTGTTTGCATAGTGTGTGTGTGTATATAATGAATGCAGAGTGTGTGTAGTGTGTGTTTGTATAGTTTGTGAAGGGATGTAATTTGTGTAAAATGGGGGGGAGGCATTTTTATTTTAATTGAATTTTTAATATTTATATGTTATTTTTTTTTTATCTGCAGTGTGTTTTTTTTTTATTTTAATATTTATATGTTTTTATTTTTTGTTCCCCCTCCCTGCTTGTTGTTTTGTTCCTTTTGTTCCCCTTCCCTAGCCAGGGAGGGGGGCTATGGCATTCCCTGGTGGTCCAGTGGCATGTGCTGTGCAGTGGGGGGGCCGGCAACAAGCTGTTACTTACCTTCCCAGCAGCTCCCTTCAGCTCCCCAGTCTAACTCTCGCGGTCTGAGTGCCGCGCGGAGCGTTGCCACGGTAACCCGCGGCAACCCTCTACGGCCGCGGGACTTGCAAGATCTGACATGGGAGCTGGAGGAACTACTGGGAAGGTATGTAACAGCTTGCTGCCGCCCCGACCACCGGGCTTGTAATGGGCCCGGCGGTCCTTGTATGTATTATCGGCAATATCGGTATCTCTATTGGCCGATACCGATATTGCCGAAAATACCGAATATCGGCCGATAATATCGGTAAAACCGATAATCGGTCAATCCCTACTTAACAGACTCTATTGTCACCAGAACTACAGCTTAATGTTCTGGTGTGTATAGTCTGTCCCTGCAGGCATTTTAATGTAAAATGCAGTGTTCACATCGCTGCCTAGTAACACCTCCAGTGGCTGTCACTCAGACAGACACTAGAGGTGCTTTCTGGTTCAGTGTTGTTGCACAATGTGTAGAACTGACGTTTAGTTTCTCCACGTCCTGCATAGAGGATCTGAACGTTCCTCATAAAGATGCTTTGGATTGTTCAAGTTTGATGATATCAGACAAGGGGACGGAGCATGAATGGGGACAGCCCTGACGGATCCGCACTGTGCTGGAAGAAAGTTGAATAAAATCACCTTTCACTTCGCTGACAGGGTAGACTAAAATGTGTTTTCATAACGATAGTGACCGGAATACATGCTTGTTGTTTTTAAAGGAGCACTATGGTGTCAGAATACAGTTTGTAAACTGTAAAGATATCAATACAGTGAGGGAAAAATGTATTTCATTCCCTGCTGATTTTGATCGTTTGCCCACTGACAAACTAATGATCAGTCTATAATTTTAATGGTAGATGTACTCTAACAGTGAGAGACTGAATAACAAAACAAAAAAATCCTGTAAAATGCATATCAAAAAAGTTATAAATTGATTTGCATGTCAATGAGTGAAATAAGTATTTGATCCCTTTGACTTAATACTTTGTGACAAAACCCTTGTTGGCAATCGCAGAGGTCAGATGTTTCGGGTAGTTGGCCACCAGGTTTGCACACATCTCAGGAGGGATTTTGTCCCACTCCTTTTTGCAGATCCTCTCATTAATTCATTAAGGTTTCAAGGCTGACGTTTGGCAACTCGAACCTTCAGCTCCCTCCACAGATTTTCTATGGGATTAAGATCTGGAGACTGACTAGGCCACTTCATGATCTTGATGTGCCTCTTCTTGAGCCACTCCTTTGTTGCCTTGGCTGTGTGTTTTGGGTCATTGCCATACTGGAATACCCATCCACAACCCATTTTCAATGCACTGGCTGAGGGAAGGAGGTTCTCACTCAAGATTTGATGGTACATGGCTCCATCCATCATCCCTTTGATACGGTGCTGTTGTCCTGTCCCCTTAGCAGAAAAAATCCCCAAAGCATAATGTTTCCACCTCCATGTTTGACGGTGGGGATGGTGTTTTTGGCGTCATAGGCAGCATTCCTCATCCTCCAAACAAGGCAAGTTGAGTTGATGCCAAAGAGCTCGATTATGGTCTCATCTGACCACAACAATTTAACTCACTTCTCCTGTTAATTATTCAGATGTTCATTGGCAAACTTCAAACAGGCCTGTACATGTGCTTTCTTGAACAGGGGAACCATGTGGGCGCTGCAGGACTTCAGTCCTTCACGGCGTAGTGTGTAACCAATTATTTTTTGGTGACTATGGTTCCAGCTGCTTTGAGATCATTAACAAGATCCTCCCGTGTAGTTCTGGGCTGATTCCTTACCGTTCTCATGATCATTGAAACTCCACGAGGTGAGATCTTGCATGGAGCACCAGACCGAGGGAGACTGACAGTTATTTTGTGTTTCTTCCATTTGCGAATAATTGCACCAACTGTTACCTTCTCACCAAGCTGCTTTGCGATGGTCTTCTAGCCCATTCCAGCCTTGTGTAGGTCTACAATCCTGTCCCTGACATCCTTGGACATCTCTTTGGTCTTGGCCATGGTGGAGAGTTTGGAATCTGATTGATTGCTTCTGTAGACAGGTGTCTTTTATACAGGTAACGTGCTGAGATTAGGAGCACTCCCATTAAGCGAGTGCTCCTAATCTCAGCTCGTTACCTGTATAAAAGACACCTGATAGACAGAAATCTTGCTGATTGATTGGGGGATAAATTACTTATTTCACTCATTGACATGCAAATCAATTTATAACTTTTTTTACATGCGTTTCTCTGGATTTTTTGTTTTGATATTGTCTCTCATTGTTGAAATACACCTACCATTGAAATTATAGACTGATCTTTTGTTTGTCAGTGGATAAACGTTCAAAATCAGCAGGGGATCAAATACTTTTTTGCCTCACTGTCTATCGAAACAGAAAAAAAGAGTATCTTAGAGTATCTCTTTAATAGTTGATCTAGTATAATTCTCACGACCTGTCCTGCACAATAATTTAAGTATCACTAATGTAGCTTTATGAAAATCTATATGATTAACCGCTTGGGTAAAAAACTAAACCACATTGTCTATGCTAATTGCAGTGGTTCCCCAGTGGATGGGATCGGCACATTTTTCAAGCTCCAGGCAACTGCCCCCAGCAAGCTATTGGCTTAAGTCACTGCTTTCTCTTGCATTAGTGGAGTCCCACATTTCAACGAGAAAAGTATGTCAAATTAGATTTCAGTATATGTTACAATATGAACAGTGGCTCACCAAGCTAATAATTTGTGTCTCTGTCAAAAAATGTTAGAGGAGCGGTCATATCCTATATTTTAGCACAACCTAACAGCTTGCTAGAAGTTAGCTACTGGTTGTGCTGAAATTTTTTTAATTCTTAAAGGACCACTATAGTGCCAGGAAAACAAACTCGTTTTCCTGGCACTATAGTGTTAATAGGTGCTCCCCACCCTCATGGACCCCCTCCCGCCGCGCTGAAGGGGGAGGAAGTGGTTACATGCTTGCCTTTCTCCAGCGCCGAGTACTCTCCTCCTCCTTCCGACGTCATCGGCTGAATGCTTTCCTATGGACGCTGGCGTCTTCTCACTGTGAAAATCACAGTGAGAAGCGTGGAAGCGCCTCTAGTGGCTGTCAATGAGACAGCCACAAGAGGCTGGATTAACCCATATGTAACCCATATGTAAACATAGCAGTTTCTCTGAAACTGCTTTGTTTACAGCTGCAGGGTTAATCCTAGATGGATTTTTTTTTTTATTTTATTTGGATTTTTTTTTTAATTTTTTTTTTTATTTTTTTTATTTATTTGTATTTTTTTTGTATTTGTATTTACTTTGTATCACACAGCCTGGTTACAATGCTGCCGCCCATCCCATGTGTTCCCTATTAAGGGTTAATAAGTATATAGGGGTGTATATAAAAAATACCCCTCTCTGTCTCATTAGAGATATCTTTTCCAGAAGCTCAAAGAAGCAGGCTGAAGGGTCAGTGTTAGGACCCGCTTAGGGGGGTCTGCCTTGACGTTGGCAGGCGGGCATTCCCTCCAATGGCCATTGGAGCAACTCAATGACCTCCATTTGTCTAAATATACATAGGGATTAAGGAGAGAGCGCAGGTAACTTTTTATTTTCTTTAATCCTAGATGGACCTGGCACCCAGACCACTTCATTAAGCTGAAGTGGTCTGGGTGCCTATAGTGGTCGGGAGCAAGCCACCTAAGTGATGGGTTAAACACTATAGGGTTTGTGTCTGTCTTCCCCACCCCCAGAAAAGAAAGAGAGGAGAAAAAAAAAGGTATTTCATAAAGCTAAAATCTTTATGAAATACCCCCATTGACTGGGCTGGAATTTCAATTTACCACTACTTATCTTATGTATTTTTCTCTACTTGACAATAGGCGGTACTGTCGCCATTAAGTTTTGTGGGATCCTCCATAGAGATCAGTGTTGTACTCTATTGCATGCGCCAGAGTAAAACACTGACATGGACTCCTGTCAGATGAAGCATCAAGAGCTGAAGAAAGAAGATGGCAGTGCGTGCCAGGGACAGTATATCTCGTCCCAAGTGGCAATGTCGCCATTGGAGGTCTTTGAAAAATGCAAAAACCCCAGAAAGGAACAGAGCTGCTTTAAGAAAAAGTAGGGAATACTTTTCGCTTATGTATAGCAGTCATTTTGGCAAAACTTGACAATGGGAGGAGTTTATGCAGGGTTCTTTTTCAGCTACCAATCATATCTACCCACAGTCCATCAGTAAAATTAATCTCATAGGACAAAAAGCAGAGACCATCAGAAGAGGAAAACAAAATGGCTGTACTCAGATATTGCAATCCAGCACCAGGAAGAAAAGAAAAATATAAATAAATGATAATGGTAAGGGGTTGTATAATTATTATGATACAGGGGAACTAAGAAAAGGGGGGAAAAAAAGAAGGCATGAACACTTTAACTCTTGAAGTGTGTATGCACTGGGTACATACAGCATTTCCCCATCGGATGCCCGAGCGTGCCTGTTAACCAGAGGAATCAGAGGAAAGCCAAATTAGCACAACACGGAAATGCAGTTGAAGTTTGCTCACCTCTCCTGTGTTTTTCATAGAATAAACAGGGCTCAAAATCTCTACTCATCACTAGCCATTAATAAATGATAATTTAGCCCTGGCAAGTAGAATTTCCATATGCTATGGACACTTCAGGCTCGCAGTGTTGACTAACTTTTAGGGCCAGGCTATTATCGGACTGAATATTTTAAGCCCTGCAGTAGACGCTAAAATACCTGGAGTGAAGGAACATGGAGCTGTCACATCTTTGGTATTGACCGTTCCTCTTAAAACACTAATTTGCACTTCACAGTGATTGCTACTCTGTCAGAATCTTTATGCAAGGTTCTGCAGTGAGTCAGCAAGTCCTCTGAACCTCGTATATTCCAATCCCTCCATCAGCTAGCTTGTACAATTTTCAGTTTCTCACATATGGAGAAACATGGCAATACATTTAATGAAGGTCTTGGCTTCTTCGGGTTTCTTTGGTAATAACATATCAGATTTTATTTTCTTTTTGTTCTCCTTTCTGATGTAAGTTTGTTGGCAGTATCATATGGCCAAAGCTGTCCAGATCTGTTAATTGTCGGTCTTTACATCATTAAGTAAAACCCAAAATTATCATTAACCTGTGTTGTTCTTTTAAATTTATGTTAAAGGGACACTCCAGGCACCCAGACCACTTCTGCCCATTGGAGTGGTCTGGGTGCCAACTCCCACTACCCTTAACCCTTCAAGTATAATGTTTGCTTTTTTTTTTTTATAAACTGCAATAATTACCTTGCAGGGTTAACTCCACCTGTGGTGGTTGTCTACTAGACAGCCACTAGAGGGCACTTCCTACTCTATAGCACAGAAAACCTGTGCTATAGCATCGCTGGACGTCCTCACGCTGTGTGAGGACCTCAAGCGTCGCTCAATTCCCCATAGGAAAGCATTGAAAAGCATTTTCAATGCTTTCCTATGGGGAGCTCTAACGCGCATGCGCTCATTAAGTCTCCCCGGCCGGTAGGCGGGATCAGTGTCGCCCACCGGCCGACGTATAGACTGGGAGGAGCGGCGGCGAGAAGAAACCACCGCCGAGGGACATCAGCGGGGGTCTCAGGTAAGTGACTGAAGGGGTTTTCACCCCTTCAACAACCGGGGATGGGAGGTGGGAAGGAGAGGGGACCTGCAGTGCCAGGAAAACGGATTGTTTACCTGGCACTGGAGTTTCCCTTTAAAGAGTTAACAAATCACATCATAATCCAGTTCAGGCAAGGAAAAGCCAGGGCAAACACTACAAAAATAAATATTGTTTAATTTCTTCTATTTCCTGCATGCATTTTATGTGTCATTTGGCAGGTGCAAAGGGCAGACCTTATAACCGTGATTGATATGAAGCTAAGATGGATGCATATAGTTGAAGGATTTAGAATTATTGTTTTCTGTATTTAAAGTAAATCTGTCACTTTTCAGTGTTTCACAAAGATATTTTCTTTATAAAATACTGATCCTGACTACATTTGAATTTCCAACCCAATCCAAAAGTAGGAAGTACTTTGTCTTATGGACGAGCCTGAGGTTGACAGAAGGTGGAGCTTTCATACCTTCCCCTGCATCCTATGGCCAGCAGACCCACTCCGCGTCTATCCCTTTCGGGAGTCTTTGGAAAATGTGTGAATTTGTTTTTTCTTTTTGTTAAGAAGGGTCTGACCTCTTACCTATGGTTTGCCCGGTGTCGCTCCCAAGCTCTTTGCAACCTCAAGAACAGCAGGACTAGCAGGCCTTAGTTTAGGAGAGCTAACAGGAACTACAGAGGCTACAGAGAGGAGGGGAGCGGCAACTGGCAGACCCTAGGAAAAAAGTTAAACCAAGGAAAAAAGAGGGATGGAACAGCGCTATCCAAACTGATCACAACGGGGAGGGGGAGGCTGCACACCTGAAAGGAAGGGTAACCCTCAAAACCCTTCAAAGGACTGGAAAACCAGAAGACATCAAGTACAGGGTGCGCCAAGAACAAAAATAATAAATAATAGAAAAATACACCAAGGAAACAGGCAAATTAAAGTCTCTAATTTACAGGTATATTCTTCAGAAATAGGGGAACAATGGTGCAGTAACTTAAAGGAGTATGGCCACAGACAACACTGAGGTTAAGAAATGCCAAATCACATTTATGGGAGCTATAACCAGCTTGAGTTAAAACAGCATACAGTGGTATTTAAACTCCCCACATGTAGGATATTCCTCTGACGATATTTGCAGTGCAGGTCATATGAAATAAAAACACAAGAGAACGCCCATAGTGCTCTCTATATTAAAAAAGTGCTGGATAAAATATGAGATGTACTTACAATTTACAGAGCAGACAAACCGCTCTGTGTAAAGCGCCTGGGTGGAACAATCTCCACCATGGATTCTTTGGATGGTATAAAAGCTTCAGATGTTAGGGTATGCCAGGTATAAAATTAGGATAAATATAAAAGTATTTAAAATTTAAAGAGACTAACGCGTTTCGCCACAAGGGGCTTCTTCAAGTGCACATCAAACTTGTCTGGTAGACAGCCACTGAGGGCAGACTTAGAGCTGCAATGTAAACAGGTGCAAAAGGGTTTACAGCACCCAGACTACTTCAATTAGCCATGTCCCTTTTAATCTTTGTGGAGCTGAACTAAAAGGAGATGCTTGTGCAGAGCACCAGACTTCTCGATAAGCTGTAACACCGCTCACTGTGAAAAATATGATTGGACAGCTGCATGTGCAGCAGCTCAGCAAGACTTCTGCACAAATAGAGTAGCTGCACATCTCATTTTGAAAGAAAAAGGAGTGTATGTGGCTGGCTGAACGTCAGAGTTGTGATTCCATAACAAGAGACTTGCATGATGGGAGCAGTTAATGAATTCTAAAATACTCTTTGTTAAATCTAAACTTGTTGCTCTATCCAGGATCATTCACCATTATATTGGCTGAGCATTATTAGAAATTTAGTTCATGCCAGCCGTTGTGACAAAGATTAACCATTGCTAGGATAAACCATAGATCTAAAACATTGTTTTTCCCATGCCCAATTTGTATGCTTTTAATGTCACATACACCTTTCTGTATTATCAGACTCTGGTTTTATGACATCACCTAGGTGATTCACAAATAAATGTCACCTTGTCTTATTTTTTCCCCCTCCTTCTTAATAAATCAGACTGCAGTCTCCAGTGTATAGTAAACCAGTAAGTCTGTTCATTAAATGAAGCCACAATCTATGTAACACCTTTGGGACTGGTATAGCTAGAAACACACAGTAACCCTTTCGGTGCTAGAGGGCAGTGCATATTATTCGGTGCTCTTTTTGTAAAGAATTATTGGTTTATGAAATCGAAAAAGGACTTTAAATGCACATTAGCCCGTTTTCAATGGTAAGGTGCACACAAATGGTGGAATCTACTTAACATAGCGTCCTTGTCTTTCAGTGCTAAGTGCTGCCTTGGGCATTCTAATATCCTGCGCAGCGGTAGAATTCATCACCCGACTGCTCTGCCAAAAAAGGGTTCTATTTGTAGCTGGATTTCAGAAGGCCGGATTAAACATGTGAATTGTGTGATCAAAGACTGAATGAAATTCTTATCATGTATGCAGTGTAACAACTTCTGGTTAGGCGTTCTACAAAATGATTTTCATTTCTCTTTTCCTTATTTGCAATATTTGCGCTGGCCGTGCTTGAACTGAACTGTGATGTAATTTGCTAAATCTTAAATATTAATTTAAAAGTAGGCCGAGCATCTCATGAAAAAAATATTAACACACGTTATAGATGATATTTTGCAGTGTTTTATTGAACGGTGTAATTTCCAGAGTAGTCATGGTTCCTTACATCTATTTGTAAAATGTATTTTTAAGAGATCAGGAAACTGCCAGTTCTAGGCTATGTCCTGGCATCTTCACCCTGTGACCTTGTTCATTACATGGATGTTCCAAAGACCATGTCATTGAATTATGTGGTGAATGGGTGAACCAGCCTTCTGGCTTTGCAAATGGTTATCGCTTGTGTTTTCTTTTCTTTTTTTTTTCTCTTTGGGTTCCTCTGGTCGATCACCTTAAATTCTGACTGGAAAACAATGAAATCGCGGGAAAGATAAAGCAGAGACACTTATTATCTGTGATGTTGGGTATGACCATTATTTTTAAAGGTTTAAGATGCCCTTTTAATCTTGGAATAACTCCATCTATGAATTTACATTGCACATAAACAAAGCAAAGTCTGCTTCCATGCGAGAGGAATCTGTAAGAAGGAAATAATCACAGAGACAAATAGCGGAACAGTAAATTAAAGTTACTGAGATGGCCTGACATGGGAGGGTACTGCTGATGCCCTCACCAACATTTGTTCCTGTAACTTAAACTTCTTTTTAAATGAACACATTGTACACTGCTGTGGAATATGTCGGTGCTTTATAATTCAGTTTAACAGTTTCCTTCTAATACTTTTTTTGTTATAGCCTGTAGGTTCAGAGAAAAGGTAGTGTTTACATTGCTGCCTAGTAACACCTCTAGTGGCAGTCACTCGGACGTTAGCCATTAGAGGTGCTTCCTGTGTCAGTGCTACAAAGTGTGATTCAATGCATCTTTATGAGGCTTTTTGTCGTTCATGCGCAGTAGCCTCCCAATGCTTTCTTATGAAAAACATTGAAGTGGCTGAGATCAAAAGGTTTGATGATCTCAGCCAAGGAGAGCGGGTGCGGAGCGAGCCGTGATCTGACCCGGGTGGACAGGAAAAAGGAAGTTTTAACCCTTTCTAACAAGAGCTAAGGGGGGCCAGACATCTAAAAGACTGTTTCTAAACTATAGTGTCTGGAATACATGCTTGTATTTATGACACTATAGTGTTCCTTTAACGTGCTCTCTGTTGGTTGCAAGTCTGGTTATTTTAACATAGAAAAGGCACCATGAAATAATAATTACAAAGGCATGTGCTCTCCTCGTCCATTGCTGCCTTAGTTCCACAAACTGCTGCACATAACTGCATCTAACTGATTTATAAAGCAGCACCAGGACGTGACTATGGTGTCACATAGGTAGAAAGAGGAAAATACACCAGTAATATGCAGTAAATATTTTAAACTAACAAATAATCTTGCAGAGATACTGCAGTGCAGGCTAAAAATCCTCAATTCACTGAAACAATCAATAAACTGCATAGCTGCAATACAGGAAAGATACTGCTCACTGTGTGATGTAGTGGGTTTATAAAGTACTACATGATTGGGGAGTAACTATAGTGTCATATGGTTAGAGGGGGGGATAGAAAACGTGGGAAATATGCAATGAATTTATTAAACCACCCAATAACCTTACAGTAGAATTCTGAAGTGCTGGACATATCACTAGATCACTGATACGGTGTGTAATTGCTGTCAGATGTGGAGGCTCTGCTAGAGCATTATTGTGTTTTGTAGCAATTCTTCCACTTTTTGATAAAGTTAGTGGGACTTTTATCTTGTCCACTTGCCTGTGATGATGGAAGGAAAAGCAGCAAATGTATATAAAATTTTCCATTGTGGACTGGTATCTAGTAACTGTTTTCTTTTCATCTGGTACAGACTATTGATTTTTCATGAACTGATTACAGAAAGACCTTGGGATACTTCAATGACTCGTAGTTTGTTCTTCATTGGTTCTACTCCTGTCCAGATTGTCTCTTTACAATCTATTCTAAATTCTACTACCTGTTGTAAAGGAACACTCCCAGTTCCATAACTACAGCTCATTAAAAGCCACTTAAGCACCAAAACAACTTTAGCTTAATGAAGCGTCTAAGGTGTATAGATGATACCCACTGCAATCCCATCGCTCAGTTCTCTGCCATTTAGGAGTTAAATCACTTTTGTTTCTGCTTATACAGCCCTAGCCCTACCTCCTTTGTTGTGACTCACACAACCTATGTTGAACAAAAATGATTTCATTTTTATTTAAATATGAACGCACAATGTACCTGGGGATTGGTGGGTGGGAGGGAGAGGGACCCTCCAGTGTCAGGAAAACTGATTGTTTTCCTGGCACTGGAGATTCCCTTTAACCCCTTAAGGACACATGACATGTGTGACATGTCATGATTCCCTTTTATTCCAGAAGTTTGGTCCTTAAGGGGTTATTAAGGCTGCTTTTTTCCAACAGAACTCCTTTCCTGTTCCATTATACTCTCCTCCAGTCACAATACCATCTCGGTGTAACATTATTATTATTATTAATAATTCATTTTTTAAATTCATAAATGAGCAAACTGGATGGCGTACATTTAAACCCCCACAGGGTTTAGGCCTGGGTAATAATACAGTGTTGTCTATGTACAGCAGGGGTGCCCAAAATGTAGGTCCCCATGCGTTTGAAAACTACAGTTTTCACGATGGTTTGCCATTATAAAGCATTCTGAAAAGAAAACCATGCAAAGCATCTTTGGTATTGTAGATCCACAATTGCTGGGGCACCCCTGATGTACAGTCTACATTGGTTTACCAAAATATTAATTCAGAAAGAGAAAGGAGAACAAAGGCACAACAATATATAACATTCCCCTTCCCTTGACACTCCCCCCACCCACCAAAAAAATAAAATAAAATAAAAACCTGGACAGTGCCAAACCATTAGTGTTTCTATAAGTTTAGTTCCCTGGCACGGAAGGCCACTATGGTATATGTTACAGAGGGGTATTAATTAATCTGTTAATTAACATCTCTCCTCAGTGTTCTTATTTTTAATCTAAACGGTTCGTCAAATGTTTGTAGGTGTTTTTTTTTTTTTTTTAAAGGATCACTATATGGTCAGAAACACAAACCTGTATTACTGACCCTATAGTGTTAAAACCACAATATAGTACCCCTGGGCCCCTCATGCCTCCATACATATAGCAAAATGGTACTGTATTCAAGCCCGAAGCTGTAAATCTAGATGCTGTTTGCCTCAGAAAAACAAGCTGTCTGCTGACATCATCAGAAGTTGTGGCCTGATCCAATCACAATGCTTCCCCTTAGGATTGGCTGAGACTGACAAGGAGACAGATTGGGGCAGAGCCAGCACAATTCAAACACAGCCCTGGCCAATCAGCATCTCCTCATAGAGATGAATTGAATCAATAAATCTCTATGAGGAAAGTTCAGTGTCTGCATGTAGAGGGAAGAGACACTAAATGTTTGGATGCATTTTAGGCAGCCATGACCCAGGAAGGATCTCTAACAGCTATCTGAGGAGTGGCCAGTGAAGTTATCACTAGGCTGTAATGTAAACACTGCATTTTCTCTGAAAAGACAGTGCTTACAGCAAAAAGCCTGAAGGTAATGATTCTATTCACCAGAACAAATTCAATAAGCTGTAGTTGTTCTGGTGACTATAGTATCCCTTTAAAGCGGCACTGTCATGCCGAATTCCGTTTTTTTTTTAACCCCCCTCCCGCCTCAACTACATACAATCGACCCCCTAGTCACCCCCAAATGCCCCTATGCCCCCCACATTACCTATTTTTTATTCTTTATTTTCTGCCCCGATCTATATTCAGGGCGCCGCCATCTTTGTGTGGGTAGGTGAAGTCCCTGTGGGACACGTCATCTACCCACACTAGATAGCCCTGAGATTCCCGCACATGCCCAGTGAAACATCTGGACATGCGAACGGGAATTTCACCTATTCATTCATTCATCAGACAGACGAATGAATGAATAGAAAAAATCAGACGAACAAACGAACACTGTGTATCAGTGTTCGTTTGTTCGTTCAGTTTATTACAAGGAGGGAGCTACCGGCGTGCAGCTCCCTCCTTGCAATATGTAAAGACAGAAGCGGCAGGGAGCAGTGCTCCCCACCACTTCATAAGCCCCCCAGGTCCCCTCCTCACTCTATGGGGGTCAATATGACCCCCATAATAGCACAAGGGAGATTAAAATCTCCCCAATGCCCCTACTCGCTATACCGCGAGTAGGGGCATGTCCACTAAACAGTGAGCAGCCTGTGGCTGCTCACTGTAAAAAAAAAAAAAAAGGGGTAATAAGGGGGGGACGGGGGACCTACTGTCCTCCCCCGCCGGCCCCCACCCCTGGGCGGCGGGTGGGGGCCATAATAGTAATAAGGGGGGACGGACGGACCTACTGTCCTCCACCCCCCGGCCCCCACCCCTGGGCGGCGGGTGGGGGCCATAATAGTAATAGGGGGGGGGACCTACTGTCCTCCCCCCCCGGCCCCCACCCCTGGGCGGCGGGTGGGGGCCATAATAGTAATAAGGGGGGGGGGACCTACTGTCCTCCACCCCCCGGCCCCCACCCCTGGGCGGCGGGTGGGGGCCATAATAGTAATAGGGGGGGGGACCTACTGTCCTCCCCCCCGGCCCCCACCCCTGGGCGGCGGGTGGGGGCCATAATGGTAAAGGGGGGGGGGACCTACTGTCCTCCCCCCCGGCCCCCACCCCTGGGCGGCGGGTGGGGGCCATAACGATAATGGGGGGGGACCTACTGTCCTCCCCCCGCCCCCACCCCTGGGTGGCGGGTGGGGGCACTAAGTAAATCCCCCCCCCCATCAAGGATGACTAGGGGTGCCCAAGCCCCTAGTCACCCACCCCCCACCCAAATAAAAAATGCCCCTACCTACCCCCCTCACCCTAAAAAATAGTGAGGGGGGAATAAAATTGCTAACCTGTAAAGTAAAATTAAACTTACCATTCGACGTCTTCTTTTTTCTAAAATCTTCATTTTCAGCCCCAAAAAAGGCCAAATAAAAAACCATCATAGCCGTCGAACTAAAAATAAAATAAAAAACCCGAGCGCAAAAAAAAAAACCCGACGAAAAAGAAAAAACCTGAGCGCACAAAAAAATAATCCATCTTCACCCATGGAGAGCTCCGCGCAGACTGAGCTCCGCAGGGCGGGGCAAGGCTTATAAAGCCTTGCCCCGCCCTGCAATTAGCCTAAGAACACTCTGATTGGTGGGTTTAAGCCAATCAGAGTGATCTTTGTCATTTTACAAGCGTGGGAAAGTTCTTTGGAATTTTCCCACGCTTGTAAAATGACACAGAGCACTGTGATTGGATGGCTTGAAATCCATCCAATCACAGTGCTCTGTGTCATTTTACAAGCGTGGTTTTCCCACGCTTGTAAAATTACACAGAGCACTGTGATTGGATGGATTTCAAGCCATCCAATCACAGTGCTCTGTGTCATTTTACAAGCGTGGGAAAATTCCAAAGAACTTTCCCACGCTTGTAAAATGACACAGAGCACTGTGATTGGATGGATTTCAAGCCATCCAATCACAGTGCTCTGTGTCATTTTACAAGCGTGGGAAAATTCCAAAGAACTTTCCCACGCTTGTAAAATGACACAGAGCACTGTGATTGGATGGATTTCAAGCCATCCAATCACAGTGCTCTGTGTCATTTTACAAGCCTGGGAAAATTCCAAAGAACTTTCCCACGCTTGTAAAATGACACAGAGCACTGTGATTGGATGGATTTCAAGCCATCCAATCACAGTGCTCTGTGTCATTTTACAAGCCTGGGAAAATTCCAAAGAACTTTCCCACGCTTGTAAAATGACAAAGAGCACTCTGATTGGCTTAAACCCACCAATCAGAGTGTTCTTAGGCTAATTGCAGGGCGGGGCAAGGCTTTATAAGCCTTGCCCCGCCCTGCGGAGCTCAGTCTGCGCGGAGCCCTCCATGGGTGAAGATGGATTATTTTTATGTGCGCTCGGGTTTTTTCTTTTTCGTCGGGGTTTTTTTTTTGCGCTCGGGTTTTTTATTTTATTTTTAGTTCGACGGCTATGATGGTTTTTTATTTGGCCTTTTTTGGGGCTGAAAAATGAAGATTTTAGAAAAAAGAAGACGTCGAATGGTAAGTTTAATTTTACTTTACAGGTTAGCAATTTTATTCCCCCCTCACTATTTTTTAGGGTGAGGGGGGTAGGTAGGGGCATTTTTTATTTGGGTGGGGGGTGGGTGACTAGGGGCTTGGGCACCCCTAGTCACCTTGATGGGGGGGAGGGGGGGGAATTTACTTAGTGCCCCCACCCGCCGCCCAGGGGTGGGGGCCGGGGGGGGGGCAGTAGGCCTTATTACTATGATGGCCCCCACCCGCCGCCCAGGGGTGGGGGCCGGGGGGGGGGAGGACAGTAGGTCCCCCCCCCCTCTTATTACCATTATGGTCCCCACCCGCCGGCCAGGGGTGGGGGCCGGGGGGGAGGACAGTAGGTCCCCCGCCCCTACTACTATTATGGCCCCCACCCGCCGCCCAGGGGTGGGGGCCGGGGGGGGGGAGGACAGTAGGTCCCCCCCCCCCTACTACTATTATGGGCCCCCACCCGCCCCCCCAGGGGTGGGGGCCGGGGGGGAGGACAGTAGGTCCCCCCCCCTACTACTATTATGGCCCCCACCCGCCGCCCAGGGGTGGGGGCCGGGGGGGGGAGGACAGTAGGTCCCCCCCCCCTCATTATCTTTATGGCCCCCACCCACCGCTCAGGGGTGGGGCCGGGGGGGGGGGGACAATAGGTCTCCCTCCCTTATTTTACTTTACAGCCCCCACCCGTCGTTTAGGGGTGGGGGGCAATATTTTTTTTATTTTTTTTTTACAGTGAGCAGCCACATGCTGCTCACTGCTTACTAGACATGCCCCTACTCGCGGTATAGCGAGTAGGGGCATATTATTTACTAATACCAAGTCATTTTTACTTAGTGTTAGTAAATTTGGCTGAAAGACCAATTCAGGTCTTTCAGCCTTTTAGTAGATAGCTCCCTGATACCGTGGGAATTAGGGAGTTATCTACTAAGCGGCTGCAAGATGCAGCCACAGCAATGAATAGGATCGGAGTTTCATTCATTTGAATGAAATTCCGATCCGAACAAAGTACCGAATTGCATCCTAACACCAATAGAGAAACAGTGCTCATTCTGTTAGGATGCAATTCGGCAGTTTTGCCGGCGTTCTGTCTAAGTGACAGGACGTTCGGCAATACTGACAGGAAGCATTGTGGGAACTGGGAGGAAAGCTAGGGATCATGGGAAAATTGGTCTGACCAGCGGAAATGAAGCACACTTTGCTCCTCCGCTGGTCAGAGCTGGTCAAGCGGAGGAATCCTCCATAAGACAGAGTCCCTACTTTGTCTTATGATTTTAAAGAAAACTAAAGAAGACAGGAAGAAAAGAATAACAGATCCCGAGAGAGGGGGAGAAGAGGAAGAGATTGAGGAAAGGTAAGTTCGGCATGACAGTGCCGCTTTAAGTTTATTTTTATATTGTAAATATAACTTACAATACATTTTCACTGTAGATAGAATGCACTTTACCTTTTATGTAATTATAACCTGAACCCCTTTGGACTTTATGCTTGTTTGAGCAGGGGCCTATCCAATTCCTTTTATCTATATTGCAAACATAATCCTATAGCAATAAAAGTCACTGTAATCAAATGGTGTGTGTTTATTAGCATCGTAGAGTTCCATACACAAAAAACAAATTTAACACTTATAAACATTAAGAATATGAAAGAGCTTCACATCAAAACTATAATGAGCGATTAAAATGTTATAAATGTTTTATAAATTTGATTGCATAACAGTCTGAACTTGTAAGGTCACGGAAAAGGAACGTAAATAGTTTCTCATGAAGCAATTTATATAAAACAAGTGTCCTGATCTTACCTGATCCTTGATATGTTTAAATAATGTGACTTTAGGTGTTCAGTGGCTAAAAGCCAGAAGTTGTTCTCACCCAGGTAGATCTCATACAGAATTCAGATCATGGTCAGTGACCAGAAAAGGCAGATGAGAATAAGCTAATGCTCGGCTCCAGTCAGTTATAAAGTGCAGACTGCCTTGAGCAAAGAAAGTGGGGAAAAAGACAATTTCATCACTTTTTAATGCATTTATCTGTGCCAAAAGTTTATGGATTACTATCAATGTTTTTCGAGAATTAAAGGATCACTATAGTGTCAGGAAAACAAACCCGTTTTCCTGACACTATAGTGCCCTAAGGGTGCCCCCACCCTCAGGGTCCCCCTCCCATGGCACTGAAGTGGTTAAAACCCCTTTCCGCAACTTACCTTAATTCAGCACTGGGCTCCCTTGGCGCTGGTGACCTCTCCTTCCCTGCCGACGTCGGCTCCCGAGTGGAGCGTAATGCAGATGCATTTCTCAATGCTTTCCTATGTACGTTCTGCACACTGGATGCGAATTTCGCATCCAGCGTCGCAGGTGCGCTTCTAGCGGCTGTCATGAAGACAGCCACTTGAGGTTGGATTAACCCTGCTATGTAAACATAGCAGTTTATCTGAAACTATGTTTACATCTAAAGGGACCTGGCACCCAGACCACTTTAATGAGCTGAAGTGGTCTGGGTGACTATAGTGTCCCTTTAAAGCAACTCTCCTGCACTCAGCAGGATATTGGAGGATAGTGGACACTCATCATTTCTATCTGTGCGACAGCGAATTCTTATGATTTATGCACCAACTACTCTTGTCTTACTGCCGCAATGGAGATTGCAGTAAATTCCTCCAATGTCCTTCTGAAGAGCCTTACCAGAAAAAATCTATTCAAAGTCAATGGAGGACATTAATTTGGTAGCTGGTAATCATATAATGTGTTTTACCTACCTGTCTCTGCCTATATTTTGTATCTGTTTTAGACTGAAACGCACATGGCTTCTCTAGTTTACTCTGAATATACAGTGATAAGCACATTCCATTCTGTTGGAATTTTCTGCCTGATTGCTGTCTTGCTGACACATATTGTCTCTTGCTTACAGTGCTGGGCTGTGGGATTGGCGAATATCACGCACTAATGACCTTACTTAGTCTTGTTCATTTAAAGCAAACTAAACTTAGCATAATCAGCTCTGCCTGCTGTGTGTATGTATAGAACATAGAACATATATAGCTTTGTGTTTCCTAAGGTTTATAGGAGTTAAGTTCTCATCCAACAGCCTCTGTTTGTAGCTACTGCCATTTATTATCTGCTTCTTACTATACTTACATGTTGGAAGAGGGACAGGGGAGAGAAACGTTGTCTCACTCTAATCGGTACCACCCGGTATATCTTTAAACGGAAACTTCTGCCTGTGTGCAAGTTTCGTTATTCCACAGTATTTCAAATTGCAGAGAACAATGTCTGCTACTCCCACTGCTGCAAAATGAAATAAAACCAGAGAAATGTGTGTTATGGGAATGTACGCCATTTTAGTATCCCAAGACCTCTATAAAGTACTCAACTTTCAGTCTTATGGTTTATGACTCTCCAAAAACCCTCAATGGTATTTTTTGCCCATAGTACACACCTCACTGTTGTTTATTCTCCGTCTCTATTCCCTTCCTCTCTTCTTATGTGTGACATTTCATTGGCAGATGTATGTAGTAAATTTGACACTTGGTCTACTGATGACCCACGCAGCTATGCCTAGGCTACCAGCCGAGGGGATCTGGTGTATACGGCAGAGGCCGTGTGTAAATTTACCGGCTCAACTGAATATCTTTAGAGTAAAGAGAGTAGAGTATACATGATTTATACTGGAGAGTATACTGAGAATTATTGAAAATAAAAGGATTACAAAATATATTCCTTATGGAATGAGTTGGGACTTCACTGTGTGATTGTGATATCATTCTAAATACGTTGAGGCCGTACCCTGTAGGGCCACCTACAATTTTCCTGAACTGAGCCTTCTCCCTTTCCTGTCCCCTTCTGTCTTACTCTTTCATCTACCGTTCAGTCCAGTTGTTCTTCGTGATAATGTTGTACATGGGATATTAGTCTAATTACTGGCCACTGCTAGAATCCTTCGCTCCAGCCAGGGATAAAGACAGCGTGTTTAATCAGTATGGCAGGATCGGGAGTTAGGCTTTGTGTTGCTGCAGATAACAGAAACCGCACAATTCTAAAATGGCTGCTACAGCTGCCAAACTAATGCCACATACATAATTTGGGCGACTGCCCAAAAAAGCTCAAGAATCACTGCATTAGACTAACCAGTAGTAGGTCAGCTTCAAAGTAACCATGTAGTGTCAGGGTTTGAAGTTTACTTGCCTTTACTTCTATGCTGCGCTGGTCTTGCCACTGTTGCTCCTTTGCGGAGATAATCAAGACTTTGCCAAGAAAGTGGGGCTAAGGTGACCACCTTTCTTAGAAAAAAAAATTAGCGGATTTGCTAATTTATATAATTATATATGAGTGGCATAACAGGGCACAATGCCACCACATGTTATGTAACATCACAGTAAGGGACAATATAGGACAAAAAAACATTTGGAAGGGGAATTGGCTGTGTGTGTGTGTAGTATTGTGAATGCGTAGCAATGTGTGTGTGTGTATGTTAGCTGGGGGGGGGGGGGTTCTCTCCACTCTCCCTTAAGTCCAGTCAGAGACAAATATTTGTGTTTGCATTGCTGGTATTTTTGCAATGCTGGCACCGGCTAGACAGCCGCAGATACTGGCTGTGCCAGTAATATACTGGCCATGTTGCGTAGCCAATCATCAAAACTCCTCGCCAGGGAAGCATTGGTAGGCTAGTATGTATGCAGGGAAAAACGCTATGCTGTTTCAATCAAAAGCTGTCCGTAAGCACAGTTTGAATGAGAACAGAGTCTCAGTTGGTTCTTCATTGCAGGGTGGAAACATTGCAGCTTCTATAAAAGTGAACCATTTTACACTGCAGGGTTAAAACTAAAAGACCACTGCACACGGGTTACTTTATTAAAATCAAGTGGTCTGGGTGCCTCTAGTGGTCCTTTAAGCGCAGAGAGAGGTGTGAATTTGTCAACTCATATTTGGACCCAAGTAGAATGGACATCACCAAAGCCATTACTGAAAGATGTTATGGTGTTTAACGTGTTCACTATTTTTTAATTTACATTTTAAAAGCCTTGCTACAGAATGTAAAACAGTGCTGGCGACCGCATGGAGGTTGGAATTTACTCGAAATAATCATTTTCTTGTATGGCTGCTACAACTACTCACCCCTCTAGGCTTCTCCAAGCCAACCTTTCAGTGTGAGACACATTCCTTGCAGTCCTGATGTGACAAGCAGATAAGACTCTGTGTTCTCCTTTTACCCTCTTAGAATGTGGTTAGAAATGTGCTTATTCTTATTTTATACACTCCTAAAACCTCGAATAACTTCTAAACCTTTAAATACATGCGTTAAGCCAGCCACTCCTACTGTCCACTTTATACTTAGGGCAACAAAAAGAAAAGTCCGTGGAAATGAAGAGGCTGTAGAAAATAATGTAAGTGATTTCATTAATTTGCTGGAAGAGTTCTTTCAATGCAAAAATATGCCATTTGTTTTAAAAAAACAAACAAAAAAAAAAACCACAAAAAATAGAAGCGATAAAATATAAGCAATATATTAAAAAATATAAAATATAAGCTTTAACCCATTGTTCCTTCATTTCTAAAGAACACTTTTATAAATGTTTAGGCACACACATACATGCTCCTTTTGTTGCTTTTCCCCCCCTTTTTTATTTTTATAAAAACCATATTCTTGTGTGATACACTTCCTGCTGCTCTGTGATTGGCTGAGGTTAACCACGTTACCACACCAATGACTGCTCCAATAGTAGACCTTATAATGTATTAATTCACCCATATATATCAGTTTGGCCCAGCAGCCATGATAATACTCCATCGAAAGGTGAAGCTAGAGTCCAATAGTTCTGATATTTTGGACTATAATTCTGAAGCTGGTTGTCAGCTTGTTGTTAAAGGAACACTAGTAATACATATATTTATATGTGTTGTGTTCATTTATTGTATTAGATTCAGGACTTTATAACTGCCATTAAAAAAACATCAACTCCCACCACCCTTGACCCTGCAAGTGTAATTATGGCATTTGTTATCAACTGCATTAATTACCTTGCAGGGTCAAGTCCTCTTAGAACACGAAAAGTGTTCGATGGAATCCCCATAGGAAAGCATTGAATAATGTTTTCCTATGGGGAGGTCTAATGCGTGTGCGGCCATTGCCGCGCATGCACATTAGGTCTTCCCCGCCGGCTGATGGCGGGGGAGGAGCGTGGACGGAGCCTGACCCAGCGCTGAGGGATATCGGTGATTGATTCATGTAAGTCACTGAAGGGGTTTTAACCCCTTCAGCAACATGGGATGGGGGGTGGGAGGGAGAGGGGCACTACAGGAACCTGCAGTGCCAGGAAAACGGATATGTTTTCCCGGCACTGGAGAGTCCGTTTAAACTTACCACCAGTATTTCAGCGTTGGGATAATCTTCTCCTTGGCAGCCACTCTCTACTATGAGATCATCACATATATTGTCGCACTTTGCCAGTCGAATACTACTTATAGAGATACATTGAGAAGCATTGGCATGCTGGATGTGATGTCACTGTACATTAATACATTTGATTTTTGAATGGATTATTGGTAAACTCCAAGCACCATGACCACTTCAGTGTTTTGCAGTTGTCATGGTGTGAAGACCCTGTATGTGCATTATTTCAATATGAGCAGGGTCCTCTTCAACCTATCGTTCCTGTAAGTTTTCTTGTAATTCTCCTATTTATCACTAAATCCTCCCTCTTATAATATTGTAAAGCACTATGTAATCTGTTGGTGCTACATCAATGGCAATAATAATACTTAGATATTTAATGTTTTTGTCCAGTTCAGAATCAGAGTCAATGGTGTGCATATTCCATATACTCACACTCATTCATTGAGACTCTCAGCCAATGAATGACCGCTAGGATCTGCGTTCTGCGAATGCTGGATGCTGTTTTCCAGCAGTGAAGGGAGCCTTGCGATCTGCGGGACCTACGTAAAACATTGCACTATAACAGGGAATGGAGCCAGGGTACTCCTTGCTTCTTTCCCAAATATGCTGCACTGTAATGGTACTTGGAGTAACCCTTACCCCTCAAGGACCAAACTTCTGGAATAAAAGGGAATCATGACATGTCACACATGTCATGTGTCCTTAAGGGGTTAAGGAGGAAGTGCCTATAGTGGCTGTCTGTCTCAGAAACAGCAATGTTTTAAATTGTCTGAAAAAAGAGACATGGTCTATGCACCAAAACCAGTCTGTTAAGACGAAGAGGGTTTTGTTTCTTCGTGTCGCTTTCATAATAGAAGCCATAAATCTCTGCCTACACACTGCGGCCCACAATGCATAGAGCACATTTCTTGGAAATTGTTGGAATTCCAACGTGAAACTTGCTGAATTCACCCTTTAAGGGACACCTTCGGAACCCAGCCCACTTCATCTTATTGAAGGGGTGTGGGTGCAGTATCCCTGTCCCCTTAGTCCTGCAATGTAAAACATGTTGAGACCCTGCAATGTACCAAGAAAGCCTCTAGTGACTGTTTACCAGAGAGACACTAGAGGCGCTTCCTGGAGTTTCACAGAGTTTGATGCTGGAATGTCCTCCCACTCTGCATGAGAACACCCAACATCAAGGAAAGCATTTAGACTATGCTCTCCTGGGGAAGGCCTAAAGCGCACCCAATGCTCGCCACGCATCTTGTCCCCCATCAGCTGATGCCAGAGGAGGCAGAGGTCATTGGAGCTGGGTAAATAAATAAAGGGCTATGTAAAACCTTTACATCACAGGGGTGGAGGGGGAGTGTCCCTTTAATTCCTGTCCGTTAACACTTCAGTGAATTACCCTGCTTTATATTCCTGTTAGTGGGATCAAAACATATTATGTAGCTTTGGAGTAAAATGGTCAAAATTGGAAATATTACAAAAAAAACCTCAGTTAGAAAATCCCCCCCAAAAAACAAACAGTATATTGATGCATTGGGTCATTCCCCCCATATTATATATTTTATTTACATTATTATCCACATTTTGTTTATATTTCCCAAAGTGAAAGGAGTATATTAAAAGCTGGCTATTTGTATTTCTTTTGTGTGATAGCCAGACTGTAATTGCTTTGGCTGCTAAGCTATTTACATCTTCCATTCCTTATCTCACTGCGTGTTATCTTTTAAAGTTATCACAGTTTTTTTATTTGTAGTGTGTAAACCTGTCTATCAGTAGAATGTGTTCTCTGATATGACCTAGGTTAGAGACACTATTCATCTAAGTCTGGCATATTTCTTTTATCTTTAGCTCTGAACCTGAACCTTTACAATTTAAGTATAATTTGTTGGTTTTGAGCCACACTCGGACAATCACGCCATCCAGATATGAGTGCCATTTTATTGCAAGTAGCATATCCACATTAGGAATTCTGTTGAGGTGTGACCAGATGCATTAAGAATTCCCAGTTTTGATCAAACTGCTTAAATGGTTTCACCTAGAACCGGGAGATGGCATCTGTAGCCTTGTGGCACCATAACCACTACATTGGCATGTAGTGATTATGCTGCTTAACCTGTCCGTTTAAACACCTACTGTACAAATAATGTGTGGGAAATTTACGATTTATTAGTATAAAATCTATTAAGGAATTAGGATTTGTTAATAGGTCAACCATTTCCTTGATGAGGAGCCAAAATAAAGCTTTTCAGTAGAGCGTTTCTCCCCGTTTCATTTCTAATGCATTACTTTTAAAGTGCATACAAATTGGCTGGTAACCTCTTGTCCCTGAAGTGTCCCTTTAAAATTATTGTAGTAGTAAATCTGTTTGACAGGTACTGCAGTTGCATTGCAGAAGTACCTTCTCAGAGCAGATGACTACAAGCTGACTGTTTAACCTCTTAGTGTGCCTTGACGAATATTTGCAATCCTATCATCTTCTGATGAGCTGCTATTCTGTCATCATTTGAAAGTAAACATTGTAACTGCAATCAGAAAAGTGTAATCCTAACACTATAGAGTACATCAGCCATACCTTGGCATCTTCCTGCTGTAATTGGAAATCGTTACAAAAGATCCCTTTCACATTTGGCTCTTTCCAGTGCCGAGATCGCTTGGCTCCGCCTACTCCGATGTTGGCAAAGGGGGGAAAAGCTAATGCGCATGCACGGCAAGTACTTCATGCTCATTGGGCCTTCCCTATAGGAAAGGATTTAATTAATGTTTTTCTCTGAGGATTTTGTAGATGCTGGACGTTCTTGTGCAAAGCGTATGGTTCTATTTTATGCACAGAATTGACATTTGGAAGCAAAGTCACTTGTGCCATGGTGTAGCTAGCTCTCAGCACACAAACGCAGATTACTCTGTATGTGCTGCATGGATGGTAAAACTCCCCAAAGAACTGGCATAATATAAGTTGTGCAAAATGTACATGTTTGTATTTATGTACCCTGACACCTGATTTAATTTTCTTATTTTTTAAATCAAAGCTATAAAAAGTTTTGTTGGCTTTTTACATAAGACACGATGAATAATATTTTAATGTAAGTATTCAGGCCATTTGCTGATGGTTACCAGGTGTCCATTCAGCGCCGGGAAATTCCTCCATTGAGATCCGAAATCTCCTGCGCAGAACTTTTCTTTGGCTGTACAGCACCAGGTGAGCTCTGTCAGCCATTGAACGAACCCCTGCACTGCCAGACTTAGCAAATGTTTTGATTATTTACATTTGGGGGTCAGGGGATGTCAGGGACTTCTGACTCCGTAACCACAACAGCTCTCTGTAGTGGTAATAGTGCTTGGAGTGCTGTTTTAATGTCCTCAATTACACTAAATTCGGGTATCTGCTCTATATTAGGATGCTTAACGATGGTTTTTAGACTGGAACTGATGTATTCTCTAAATAGAAGTCCCGTACTGAAAACTGCCAAGCCGAGTTCCCCTTTGACTTGATTGAAGTTTTTAATTAAACTCTGCTGGAAGTTGCCAGTGAATCTGTATTTGCAATTCATACTAAGTGGACTTAAAGAGCCCTTATGTTTTGCTTTAACTTTTCCTCTTGAGTTGGGAGAAACCTGCACATTTTTCTATATATGTCATTTTATCCTTCTTGTCATGAATGTGCATGATGCAAAATAAATCATGGACGTAGATATCCAGCCTGTCCTCCTGCTTTGAGAAACTCTCACGTACAGTCGGTACAGTTATGGGATAAACTCAGAATTGTCATTGAGCTAAATAGGATGACCAGGTTTGGCTCAGAAATCAAAGCTGCTAACTGGCTCCTAGAGAACCTGCATATTTTTATTTTATTTTTTTTACTTTTTCATCTTTCGTTTCATATTTTTTCCCCCCATAATATATCAAAAATGATTGGATTCTAGACTGGAAATTTCTTATAGGCACATTGATGTTTCTGCTAAAAATAGTCTACCTGAGATTGAAATCCATACTCATAAATGACTATGAAAAGAAAAAAATTACAAACCTGGTCCATTTCTACCTGTCTTGATTTCACATGTAATTGGAAGTAAAAAGCTTGTACAAAGAGCTCACAACCCCCCAATGGGACTCCGTGAAATACGCCAAATCTAATTTACACTAAAGATAATAGATACTGGTGGTACCATGCATTCACAGCAATAAAAACCAAACAAAAAAATTTGAGGCCAAGTATTGCCTGAGAGGATGACACTCATTTTTTGCATTACACATTTAAAGGATATCTCAGTGGCCCCCAAACCAATCCTCAAGGCACCCATACCAGTCCAGGATTTAGGGATTACACAGTTGTCTAAAGTGTTTTTTTTTTTCTTTCTTTTTCTAAAACCACCTTAGACCCAACTTGGTAATCCCTAAATCCTGGACTTGGTAAGCCCTAAAACCTGGGCACCTTGAGGACTGGTTTGGGAACCACTTGGATATCCATTTTAGGACTTCTCAAAAAGTGTATTTCCATATGTAGAACTACTACTCCCTTAGATGCTTTGCCAGATGATCGACCTTTTGGGAAACCCTAGTAATAATTGTAAATTGGCAGTATATTGTGCAACACATTGCTATAGGTGGACCAGCAAACAAATAGTTGCAACAAGGTGGATATTCAAGCACAGAAGGATATTAGAACTCTGCTCCAACAGAGCTTGCAATCTAAGGATCTACCAGTTCCCTGTAAAAACTCACTTTTTATAGTGGAAAATGGCTTCAGTCCCTTTACCATTCTAATTGTATCCCCTGGGGTGGAAAGACATAAAATTGTCCTAGCCACTTATTAATTATAGCACGTGGATGAATTTATTACAGCTCTGCAATTCTTAGCTCTCCACCCTGGCTTTCAGAGGTTACAGATCGGTGGTGGCTCATGGGATTTTATTGCTCATTGTGTTTGCCCTAGAAATGTTCTCTCTTCCCATTTTTAGTGGGAGCAGCTAGTTAAGTTCCCCTGGGTGCAGGGAGTGTATTTTCATCTGAATATGCCTGGACCACTTCTGCCGTTTTTGTAGTGGTCTAATACTAGTCAACAAACTGCAAGTAGCCAGATGTCCAGCCTTCTCAGCTGACAGCCTCTATAACCGGTCTTGTTTTTTTTTTTTTTTTTTTTGGGCCATTGAGTAGCCATTGAGTAGAAGAGAAATGTACTAAAGGGACTCTGCTGCTTGCAAATATGGGAGCAGTTGCTCGAGCAGCAGTGATGGGTCAAGAGCGTCAACCTATCACTGGTCCGTAGCGGTTCACGCATCAGAAAAATACATTCGTGCTTCCATATTTGCCAGCGGCAGAGGGGAGGTAAAGAGACTGGTGTCTGGTGGGCCTCCTCTTCAGTGTTAAACCGTTTGAAGCAGTTCACCACTTTACTGTAAAAAGGCCCGGGAGGACTCTGGGCACCATAACCACTTTGTTGACATGAGTTGGTTTTGGTGCACTTAGTTTAGAGGAAATGTCACAAATGTTTCTTAAAAACTGCAGTAATTAGTTTTGCATTGTTAAGGGACCTGGGAAAGTACACCCAGAACATTCCAGTTGAGCTGAAGTGGTCTGGGTGCCTATAGTGTCCCTTTAAGCACTTGCACAGAATATCTATGCAGATGCCAGAGCGCGCCCAAGATTAAAATGGTGGTAAGTGCTTTTTTTTTTGTTGTTTTTTAAAATCTCTCCACTGCAGTAGCGTTTACTAGGGTGAAGTAACCATAAAGTGTCACTTCCTAGAAACCAGCGTGCATTTTCTGAGGTCACGTCTGATTTTCATTGTAATAGCGGTTATACACAAAATCAAAAAACAAACAAACCTAAACAGCAGTGGTTATAAACTTGAAATACTCATTTAGCTATTTTGTTTCTTTGGGATGGCTGCCAAAACTCATTGTTGATAGTCTTGTTTTTGCAGAATGACATACTTGATCATGGGCCAAATTTAAATAATCACTAGCAAGTTGGATTGCCTCAGAACATAGCCACAACTTCTAATCTTAGATACAGTTTCACTGACATATTAAAAGATGCAACACAATACAGTGCAATAAAATATCTTCTTTTAAAGGACCGTATAAAGCAAGCTAGCTCAAAATAAAGCTGATGTAGCTTACATCAAAATAGTGCACCTGAGCAGGATTTAATGTCGACATTTTATTAAAAAGCCATAAAAGTTCTAAAGGTTCTATTTTTATTACTTTTAACGAGGTAACTGGAAAAAAATGATATATGTTGGACTACCAGGAAATCTATAGATTTAAACCGTTAAATAAATTCCCTCCACACCCAGGATTACATCCTTCAGTGGAGCTGCTCAAATAATGCAAGCAGCATCCCACAGTTCATACAGGGTTATTTGCTAAAGAATTATCAGGAATTCAAAGTGAATTTCAAATGTAAAGCCAAAATAGCTGATCTGGAAACATTCTCACAGTCAGCTATGCGTGCAGTTCAGCTACTTTGGCCTTAAAGGGTTACTCCAACCACCATCACCACTTCCGTAATTTGAAAGCACCTGCCAGGGGATGCTAACTTTCCTCTTCCTTTTACCTCCCTCTGTTTGCAGGCAGGTTGTAAATAAAATAAAAATGAAAAACCTCCCTACTCTTGCCCACTCCCTCAACCTCCCTACCCTTGCCGGCCTAGAGCTTGTGCATGCGCTCTGATCCAGAAATAGGTCCGATCACAGGCTCCTCTATGAGAAACCTTTAATTGGACCGCGCACAGCCTTTGTAATGTTGGAGGGGGTGTGGAGCTTCGCCTGGCGCTGGATTCCGTGTGCGTGATAAAAATCAATTTTTTTATTTTTTTTTATTGTTTTTACTGCAAGCTGAGTGGGGTAGCAATTTATCCATAATACCCAATAGGGCGTATTACACAGAAAAGACCCCCTCTCTCCAAAGGGTAACCCTTTAAACTTGGAATCCCCTTAGAATCCACTTTGAATTACCAACAATTCCCACCTTAGTAAACCACCCTGGTAGTATGTGGATGTATAATAGCATGGCGCTGCTTCTTGCTTGGCGCACATTGCTGGACCATGCTGTTAGTTAGATCAGTATGTGTCCTATTTGATGAATTCATCTTCTCTTGTGGATTAAAATACTTTTCCCGCAACCACTCCTGAATGCGAGTTTATGAGATATAAATAATTATTTCTGGTGAGTGAAGGAGGTCTGCCTGTGTTTTGGGGTTTAAGGGATTGGTAGGTCTTCTGGTAAGTGTAAGGTTTGCTTGAGGCTGCATTCAGCCTTTCTAAACTGTGCGTCCTTCTCAGCCGCTGAATGAGTAACAATCAGAAACAAAAAAATATCTATACAGTATTTATAAAATCAAAGGCGGAAATGGTCACTCTAAGACCGATTACAATTTTCCGTGGCAAAATTCATGGATTGATTAAAATGCATTGATTTGTTTAAATAATAATAATAATAATAATAATAATTCTCTGAGCATTTTTTCCAGTTACATTTGCTTAGCTTGTATGTGTGGTGTGTGTGTGCATGCTATATCCACTACTTGGATTGAGCTCTCTCCGTGCATGCAGAACCTGCGACTCTACAAATAGCTGCACTTGGCTCCGGTTTAGTAAGCCAAGCTATGTGTAAACGGATAGCTGCCTTGGTCATGTGTATATACAAATAGAAGTCAAAGTGGATTATCAGTGATTTGTACAGAGCAAACTTAACTTGACTTAACACATAATACCACTGGAAATATGTCAGAAGAAGTGTCTCTTAACACAAATATAACTGAAAATGCAAGACACAGAACAAGTTGATTTCTGAAAATTGTCAATGAGAAGTGATCAGAGCCATTTAGGAGTCTTTCAGGGAAAGACTGGACACAAGATACAGAACCAGAAAGATACTGCTGGAAGTCTGAGCTTCTAGGAAGATTGAAAAAAGGCTATGACAGGTGACATCTCCCCCCGTCTCCCTGGGGCACATCATACAGTCTAAACAGCTGGATCATTGCCCTGACCGACCAATGGGATAGAAGTATGGCAGAGGAATGCAGTGAAGTCGGATAGGCAAAGAGATTACACAAAAATTCACATATGCATAATTAAAAATACATTTTTAGGTGACAGTTGTCCTTTAGTATTTTGTGCTTTGCGTTTACATTGTTTATTCAGCTTACTCTGAATTGGATTAACAGATAAAAGTATTTATATCTGCCTCTGTATTTGTGCCAAGTGTTTAGAAAGAACTTGTGTTCTATTATTATTATTATTATTTATATAGCACTGGCAAATTCCGTAGCGCTGTACAATGGGCATAAAGCAGCTATCTTCTTTGTTCTAATTGGCTGCTCGTTATTGTAAAAATAATCATAGAAAATTTCATTGAAAAGAAATATTAAAAAAAAAAATTATAGAATCACACCATGTGTGCAACTGTCACTTAAATACAGGTACAAGCAGGGAGAAAGCACTGCTCCCTGTGTAATCACCGAGTGGGGGGTGGGTAGTAGCTATCCCCTCCCCCCTAAACTGCCTCAATTATAATTATTTGAAAGGACTGACAGTGACAGGGGAGCTTGCTGTGCAGTCAACAATAGGTGATTTTAGTGCTTGGAGTGCCCCTTTAACACATGAGCAGGTGTTTTCTCCACACTGTGCTCTCAGCAAAGCCTTTTGATTTGTATTTGATTTGAAAGATATATGTTTAACCTCATTGCCTCCAGTTCTCAATTAATTATTGTGTTTTTAAACAATACCAATAGGAAGCTCTCATTCTATTGAATTGAATCTGAACTCATCCCATAAAAGCCTGCCTAGCAGTAAGCTATAAAGGAGGAGGCTGGGGGAAGGGCTGTATTGTATAGCACGTGCATGGCAAGTGTTTAGAAAGGCGAAGAGGTAGTATTGATTCCTCCTGTAATGGCCGGGACTAAGGTTTGTGAATCCAGGCAAAGCACTTTTTTGATGCTGAGAAATTAAAGGGACAGTATGCTCATTGAAGTGGTCTGGGTGCACTGTTGAGAAACTGCAATAATTACTATCCAGGGTTAACTCCACCTCTCTGGCATCACTGGAATCCCCATAGGAAAGCCTTATACAATGCTTTCCTATGTGGATGTCCTAATACGCTTGCGCAGAAGGAGGATCCAGAGCGGGTATGTTGTGTCATTACTAATGACAAGCACGCCCCCTCACAAAGTAAGCATGTTGGTTCAATGCGCAGAGCCCGCTGAAGAGCTATAGCATGAGAAAAAGGCCCTATATTTGTTCTGCGCAGCGCAAGCAAATTTAATAACATGCTTGCGCTGTGTTTGCTTTTACCTTGTCTCTGGTGTCCCCATAAGTGGGATACCAGAGGACAAAAGGGCCAGGAAAGCGTATGGTGCATGTGTTTGGAGCCAGTTTGTGGGATTGCGTGTGCCTAGAGTGAGCTGATTGCTGTGTGGGATTGAGTAAATAGGTTGATTTCATTCGTTTTTGTGGTGTAATATGTGTGGCTAGGGGCTGTAGAGAGTGTGTGTAAAGGGGGCATAGTGTGTATAGGGGATGTAGCGAGTATGTGTTTAGAAAATGTAGTATGTGCATAGGGGATCCAGAGTTTGTGTGTCAGGAATGTCAGTGTGTGTGATCTAGAGTGTGAGGGACCTAGAGTGTGTATAGGAAGTCGTGTGTGTGCGTGTGTAGAGGATTCAGAGTGTATATAGGGATTGTGTGTGTGTGTGTATTAGATGATCCAGAGTTGGGTAAGGGATCTAGCGTGTATCTGGAGCATAATGTGTGTATTGGTGCAGTGTGAGTGGTGCTGTAGTGTGTGTGTGTATGGGGGAGGAAGTCTTCCTGTTTCAGAACTTTCTGGTGCAATTGTTACAGTTTTAGGAACGTTTATCAGTTAATATGTATATAATTTTTATGTGTGCTATTTTAATTGTATTATCTATAGAATGAATAAAAACGTGGGGGTCAGTTCTTGCCTTTAATATAAATGTATAGAGTTCCATTCTAGTGCCACTAAGGCTTTCCAATCACTTCTTCGTAACCTTCATGTACACATTTCAGTAATTGTTTATTCAAATATAGTATGAAATACTAATGTATTTCTAATAAAAATTAGGCAGTTTCCTTGGTAACCTGGAAGTCTTTTCAAAGACTTTTATAAAACTGCCAACCTTGTATACTTTAATAGCAATTTGATGTGGTTGGGGACTGGTTTCACTGCTGTTATTTCAATATACTATAAATGATAAATACAGAAATGAATATATTAATGGGCATATATTTATTATTTTCTAACACTGCATGCATTCCTTCTGGGATGGACAAATAATCAGGTTTCAAATTGATGTCTATTATCCTTTTAATAGTAGGACGCTTTGACACAGATTATCTGCTGGTTTTTAACTTCTCCTCGTAGGTCATAAGTTTGTCTTTACGAAATGGTGATGGGTACAAGGCATCCTGTCCAAAGCCACTGCAAATATTATAGAGCCATACTCTCACATTATGCTTTCAACATGGCTTGAGTCAAATGATAGCATATTAGGCCCTTATCTTCCTGATATTTTAAAAAGGAACTTTAAAGAGCACAATAGACACACAAACATATTTATAGCAAAGTGTATGTTAAAGGGATCATATAGGCATCACAATAACCTTGGTTTAATTGAGCAGGTTTTGGCGTGTATATTATGCTGTCTCATTTCACAATTCTCTGCCTTTTAACCCCTTAAGGACGACGGGCGTACTATTGTGTTTTACACCCCACCTCCTATAGAATGTAAGTTCGTTTGAGCAGGGTCCTCTTCCACCTATCGTTCCTGTAAGTTTTCTTGTAATTGTCCTATTTATTGTTAAATCCCCCTCTCATAATATTGTAAAGCGCTACGAAATCTGTTGGCGCTATGTAAATGGCGATAATAATAATGAAATGCAGTCCTTGGGGACCCGGCTCTAAACTCCGGCGGGCGTCATAGCACGTCCACGCTTTCCAGGGGACTTGCCTGCTTACCTTACCTGGGCCATGTGATCGTGAGGTCCTTGGAGGTCCTTGCGAAGACCTCACAATCACATGGACGGAATAGCCGTCCATAGCAGTGCCAGCAGGGGGGGGGGGGGAGTGCTTGGAATGACAGGTAGTCCCCTTTGCTGCCTTAAATAAAGTTCAATAAAAGTTAGTGTCAAATAAAATAATATATACTTAGATTTTATATATATATATATACATATATATATATATATATACACACACACACACACTTACATATACATACACGAAGTGTATTTTAATATTAATATATATTATCAAAATACACAAAATATTAATTATATATATATATATATATATATATATATATATATGAAATAAATATATACATTAAAATGTGTAATTTCGTTCTAACTGTATTTTGATATTACAATGAAATAATATATATCTATATACATACATTTTTGTATATATCACTATCCTGTTAGTGACCCCTCCCACCACTCCCTCTAATAAACTTACTATCATCATTACATTATCTCTGGTGGGCCCTCTTCATTACAGGCCTACCCGTACGTTGGTTTTGGCACACCACTACCAACTCCCCCCCCCCCCTTCTCCATTTTCATATAAAATTAAGTTCCGACTACAAATATGTATATAATTTATGTAATATTTTTACATAATTAAGTCATTTTATTAATTACAATTTGCGGGACCTAGGTAGAAAGTCCAGAGAATTTAATTTGCTAGCACTATATTTGACCCTGCAACTTTCCAAGACACCATAAAACATGTACTTTGGGGGTATTGTTTTGCTCTGGAGACTTCGCTGAACACAAATATTAGTGTTTCAAAACAGTTAAATGTATTAGAACGATGATATCATCAGTGAAAGTGAAATTTTTTGCATTTTTCACACACAAACGGCACTTACTGACTATATTATTGCTGTGATACTTTTTACTGTTTTGAAACACTAATATCTGTGTTCAGCGAAGTCCTCCGTGTATAACAGTACCCCTCATGTACAGGTTTTATGGTGTTTTCAAACGTTAGTCAAATATAAGGCTTGTGTTTCCGTTTTTTCACATTGAAATTCGCCAGATTGGTTACGTTGCCTTTGAGACCATATGGTAGCGAAGGAATGAGAATTACCCTCATAATGGCATACCATTTGCAAAAGTAGACAACCTAAGGTATTGCAAATGGGGTATGTCCAGTCTTTTTTAGTAGTC